>NC_088233.1:4216827-4331827 GCF_036934945.1 Oncorhynchus masou masou
TGTATCGGTGTGTTTCTGTGTATCGGTATGTTTCTGTGTGTTTCTGTGTATCGGTGTGTTTCTGTGTTTCTGTGTTTCTGTGTGTTTCTGTGTATCGGTGTGTTTCTGTGTGTTTCTGTGTGTTTCTGTGTATCGGTGTGTTTCTGTGTATCGGTGTGTTTCTGTGTGTTTCTATGTGTTTCTGTGTATCGGTGTGTTTCTGTGTGTTTCTGTGTATCGGTGTGTTTCTGTGTATCGGTGTGTTTCTGTGTATCGGTGTGTTTCTGTGTGTTTCTGTGTATCGGTGTGTTTCTGTGTATCGGTGTGTTTCTGTGTGTTTCTGTGTATCGGTGTGTTTCTGTGTATCGGTGTGTTTCTGTGTACCGGTATGTTTCTGTGTGTTTCTGTGTATCGGTGTGTTTCTGTGTATCGGTGTGTTTCTGTGTGATTGAACAGTGCAGATAGGCTGTTTGTCGTGGCAGTGTGTCGTGTGAATCTAAACACCAGTTGGGCAGTGCAGGGCTGAGTCCTGCCTCTGTCTACTCAGCCCTGTAATTGTAGTGCACTGTCTGTTTCCATCACCGCTGTGTGTCTGTCTATCTGTCTGTCTGTCTGTCTGCAAGGTTTCCTGTTGGTTCCTTTCAATCTCCCACATTTAGCCACATACTTCAGTTCTGAGAAGTGTGTGTGTGTGTGTGTGTGTGTGTGTGTGTGTGTGTGTGTGTGTGTGTGTGTGTGTGTGTGTGTGTGTGTGTGTGTGTGTGTGTGTGTGTGTGTGTGTGTGTGAGAGAGACTCTTTGTTGTAAAAAGAAATGCACTTTGTGACAACTGTTGACAACAATGTTGACCCGCCCCCAATTTCCAGATGGTTCCATGGTAAGATCACCAGGGAGCAGGCTGAGAATCTCCTGATCCCCCCAGAGACGGGCCTGTTCCTGGTCAGAGAGAGCACCAACTACCCCGGAGACTACACTCTGTGTGTCAGCTGTGACGGCAAGGTGGAGCACTACCGTATTGTCTACAAGGAGGGTCAGCTCAGCATCGACGAGGACGAGTTCTTCGAGAACCTCATGCAGCTGGTGGAGGTACAGGGGAAGACATATATATATATATATATATTTATATAAGCCACCCAATCGCTCCCTACCCCCTAAACCTGACCCCTTGGCCCTTTACCATTTTGACTGTAGTAGATCTGAATATTCTAGATGGGTTTAAACCGTGTAGTTGTGGAGATTCCACCATATTGCGTCCACCTTACAGGTCTGCGAACATCAAAGGGCCAAGGGAAAAATGTAGGGGAGGAATTGGGACCGGCTCCTAAAGCAAGCTGGTACCAATGAGCTTTCCACTTGGTCAAAAAAGCTGTCTATTATTTTGCAAGCAGAGTGTGTGAGCACTGAGCACCGTTGTTGACTATACAGACATGGTTTCGCTGTTAGTGAGGTGTTCTGTTCTCTGAAACGGTTTGTTAGCGGTAGGTTCTACGTTATTTCACCTGAAGACACCTGATCCAGCTTTCAAAACCACCCTCTCTGTTCCTTCCTTCTAAACCACCCTCTCTGTTCCTTCCTTCTAAACCACCCTCTCTGTTCCTTCCTTCTAAACCACCCTCTCTGTTCCTTCCTTCTAAACCACCCTCTCTGTTCCTTCCTTCTAAACCACCCTCTCTGTTCCTTCCTTCTAAACCACCCTCTCTGTTCCTTCCTTCTAAAAACCACCCCCTCTCTGTTCCTTCCTTCTAAACCACCCTCTCTGTTCCTTCCTTCTAAACCACCCTCTCTGTTCCTTCCTTCTAAACCACCCTCTCTGTTCCTTCCTTCTAAACCACCCTCTCTGTTCCTTCCTTCTAAACCACCCTCTCTGTTCCTTCCTTCTAAACCACCCTCTCTGTTCCTTCCTTCTAAACCACCCTCTCTGTTCCTTCCTTCTAAACCACCCTCTCTGTTCCTTCCTTCCTTCTAAACCACCCTCTCTGTTCCTTCCTTCCTTCTAAACCACCCTCTCTGTTCCTTCCTTCCTACTAAACCACCCTCTCTGTTCCTTCCTTCCTTCTAAACCACCCTCTCTGTTCCTTCCTTCCTTCTAAACCACCCTCTCTCTTCCTTCCTTCCTTCTAAACCACCCTCTCTCTCTTCCTTCCTTCCTTCTAAACCACCCTCTCTTCCTTCCTTCCTTCCTTCTAAACCACCCTCCCCCTCCTTCTTCTTCCTTCCTTCCTTCTAAACCACCCTCTCTGTTCCTTCTTCCTTCCTTCCTTCCTTCCTTCTAAAACCACCCCCCTCTTCCTTCCTTCCTTCCTTCTAAACCACCCCCCTCTCTTCCTTCCTTCCTTCCTTCCTTCTTAAAACCACCCCTCTCTTCCTTCCTTCCTTCCTTCTAAACCACCCTCTCTCTCTTCCTTCCTTCCTTCTAAACCACCCTCTCTCTCTCTTCCTTCCTTCCTTCTAAACCACCCTCTCTCTCTCTCTCTCTCTCTCTCTCTTCCTTCACTGTACATGTGCTTTAGGTCCACAACTCAGTCCATGTTGATGACATGCGTGTATATATATATTTTTAAACCCAACCAATGCTCTGCTGTTTTTAACAATGCTGCCCTCTGTTGGTTACTGCTTGGTCCTGCTGAATAAACTTAAGGTTCCTACCAGGGTTGGGATCAACTCTATCTTTACTTCCTGAATTGACCCCAAACCTGGTTAAAATCTAACGCATCAACCATCACCAGTATTCACAACCTTTAACCCTTCCTGGGTCATGTTATTGACCTACGCCCTCTCTCTCTCTCTCTTTGTCCTCTCCTTGTCCTCAGCACTATACCAAAGACGCAGATGGTCTCTGCACCAAACTGATCAAGCCGAAGCTGGAGGAGGGGGAACTGTGGCAGCCCAGGATGAGTTCTCTAGGAGTGGCTGGGCTCTGAACAGGAAGGAGCTAAAACATTCAGCAGTCAATAGGCAAGGGAGAGTTTGGAGGCAAGTATGTGTGTGCCTGTCCATGTTATGTCTGCGGTTGTATGGGGATGTTAGGCCTCGGGGGCTCAGTCACTCCTCTGCGTCACACCCTGTTCTGGGATGTCAGTTCACTGGACCCAATATCTGTTCTGTTGGAGTGTGTGTGAAAAATGGTCTTAAATGGATGCTCTCATTCTCACTTACGCAGACGCAGGATGTGTGTTTAAACCGTTACACAGTGTGCCGCTCATTGGCCACCCATGACTATTGAGCCAAGGTATTTCCAGGATGTGGAAGGGTTAAACACCCATCCTGAGTCTGTGTCCTCTCTCTCAGATGTGAAGGTGGGAGACTACAGAGGGACCAAAGTAGCTGTGAAGTGTATCAAGCATGATGCCACGGCACAGGCCTTCATCGCAGAGGCCTCAGTCATGACGTAAGTTTCAGAGAGCTTTGAGAGAGGACCACAACCCTGGTCAGGTTCAGAGAGGACCACAACTCTGGTCAGGTTCAGAGAGGACCACAACTCTGGTCAGGTTCAGAGAGGACCACAACCCTGGTCAGGTTCAGAGAGGACCACAACCCTGGTCAGGTTCAGAGAGGACCACAACTCTGGTCAGGTTCAGAGAGGACCACAACTCTGGTCAGGTTCAGAGAGGACCACAACCCTGGTCAGGTTCAGAGAGGACCACAACTCTGGTCAGGTTCAGAGAGGACCACAACTCTGGTCAGGTTCAGAGAGGACCACAACCCTGGTCAGGTTCAGAGAGGACCACAACCCTGGTCAGGTTAAGAGAGGACCACAACTCTGGTCAGGTTCAGAGAGGACCACAACTCTGGTCAGGTTCAGAGAGGACCACAACTCTGGTCAGGTTCAGAGAGGACCACAACCCTGGTCAGGTTCAGAGAGGACCACAACTCTGGTCAGGTTCAGAGAGGACCACAACTCTGGTCAGGTTCAGAGAGGACCACAACCCTGGTCAGGTTCAGAGCTTTGGGGGAGGACCACAACCCTGGTCAGGTTCAGAGAGGACCACAACCCTGGTCAGGTTCAGAACTTTGGGGGAGGACCACAACCCTGGTCAGGTTCAGAGAGGACCACAACTCTGGTCAGGTTCAGAGAGGACCACAACCCTGGTCAGGTTCAGAGCTTTGAGAGAGGACCACAACCCTGGTCAGGTTCAGAGAGGACCACGACCCTGGTCAGGTTCAGAGCCTTGAGAGAGGACCAGAACTCCGGTCAAGTGTTTAACATCCTTATTGTTTTCTTAGATCAGTGTTTTGTTTGATCTGTGAGGTTTTGGTTGAATAAAACATGTTGGTTTACTGTGCAGCTATTTAAACAGCTTTTCTAAAATGTTGAACTCTTTGCTAATGTGTGTTGGTCCTCTTCTGCAGGCAGCTGAGACACAATAACCTGGTTCAGTTGATAGGTGTCATCGTTGAGGAGACGGGAAGCCTGTTTATTGTCAGAAAAGCATGGCCAAGGTAGGAAGGCTCTTTATGATTCAGTTAAATTAAAGGGGAGTTCATAAATAAATATATATATTTATATATATATAAATAAAGAACCAGATATCACTGAAGACTTCTTTATAGGGCAGTCTAGTGGACTACCTGCGCTCCAGAGGCCGGACAGTGATCTTCGGGGATTGTCTACTCAAGTTCTCACTGTGAGTATGATAATGATTGATCTGTACATCTTCAATAATATTACCAGAAGTCTGTTGACAGTGGCTTAGAGCAGCCAGTTGGAATTGTAACATCATCAATTTTGGTTAGCATTGTCAGACTTTTTACATGTCGATAACCCCCCCCCCCCATTGTGACTTGTGTGAGGCCATGGAGTATCTCGATGCCAACAACTTGAACGGAGACCTCACTGCCAATGTAAACTATGCATTAAATAATTAAACTAAATGTTGCCTGTGTCCCTCCTCCTCCTCCGTAGTGACGTGTGTGAGGCCATGGAGTATCTGGAGGCCAACAACTTTGTCCACAGAGACCCTGGCGGCACGAAACGCTCTGGTGTCTGACGAAACATCGCTTAAGGTCAGCGACTTTGGCCTGACCAAAGAGGCCTCATCCAATCAGGACACGGCCAAACTGCCCATCAAGTGGACCTCACCAGAGGCTCTGAGGGAAAAGGTAGGCAAGAACTTGCTAGAGCTAGCTTGAAATGTTCTCAATGTCGCTATCGAATTTGATCGTTTCCATAGCTCAACTGGTTTGTATTTTGTCAAGGAGGGCGGTCACGCTTTAGCGAGGCAGAGGGCCCCGAGTTTGAGCCGCGGGTATGGAAAGTTTACCCTGGGTAGTGTTCAGAAATTGAGGATGTAGATTGTGGCCTGGCAGTGCGCTTCTGTTTCCCAATAGATGGTGCTGTGGCCTGCAAGGTGCACTCTGTTTCCAATAGATGGCGCTGTGGCCTGGCGGTGCACTCTGCTTTCCACAGATGGTGCTGTGGCCTGGTGGTGCGCTCTGTGTTTACAATAGATGGTGCTGTGTCTGGCGGTGCGCTCTGTGTTTCCAATAGATGGTGCTGTGGCCTGGCGGTGCGCTCTGTGTTTCCAATAGATGGTGCTGTGGCTCTGGCGGTGCACTCTGTTTCCAATAGATGGTGCTGTGCCTGGCGGTGCGCTCTGTGTTTCCAACAGATGGTGCTGTGGCCTGGCGGTGCGCTCTGTGTTTCCAATAGATGGTGCTGTGGCCTGGCGGTGCGCTCTGTGTTTCCACAGATGGTGCTGTGGCCTGGCGGTGTGCTCTGTGTTTCCAATAGATGGTGCTGTGGCCTGGGGCGGTGCGCCTGTGTTTCCAATAGATGGTGCTGTGGCCGGGCGGTGCACTCTGTGTTTCCAATAGATGGTGCTGTGGCCTGGCGGTGCACTCTGTTTCCAATAGATGGTGCTGTGGCCTGGCGGCGCGCTCCGGGTCATCACAGCCACTTCATTCCTTGGACGACTTTGACGTGAAAATGAGAAGTGGACTCTGAATGTTGTTTTGAAGAAGAATGGAAATACTTGTTTTACTAATATTAGACATAATATGTCAAGAAAGTGTTGCCTTTTAACCTCTCTGGGATATTCGGGACGGTAGCGTCCCACCTCGCCAACAGCCAGTGAAAGTGCAGAGCGCCAAATTCAAAACAACAGAAATCTCATAATTAAAATTCCTCAAGCATACAAGTATTTTACACCATTTTAAAGATAAACTTCGTTAATCCAGCCACAGTGTCTGATTTCAAAAAGGCTTTTACGGCGAAAAGCAAACCAAACGATTATGTTAGGTCAGAGCCAAGTCACAGAAAAACACAGCCATTTTTCCAGCCAAAGAGAGGAGTCAGAAAAAGCAGAAAGAGAGCTAAATTAATCACTCACCTGTGATGATCTTCATCAGATGATACTCATAGGACTTCATGTTACACAATACATGTATGTTTTGTTCGATAAAGTTCATATTTATATAAAAAATCTGAGTTTACATTGGCGTGTTATGTTCAGTAGTTCCAAAACATCCGGTGATTTTGCAGAGAACCACATCAATTTACAGAAATACTCATCATAAATGTTGATGAAAATACACGTGCAGAACATCAGCAGGCGTGTGGGAGTCATAGAGGAGAAGCTAATCTCCCGAGTTTGAAGGAAAAACCAGATGGCGTCGATGGTTTTTCTACCGGAGGAGACTACTGACACCAGAGACACCGCTCAACTTGACATTTTTGTCAGGAATAAAAATGAGAACTTTTAAATAACGGAGGAAACTTATTACGATGGAATCAATGATGGGAACAAACGGAGGCTCTGACTGCTTGGGGGGAAAAAAATCTACCTTGGAGCCAATTGACAAACGTATCAACAAATCTAACCGTAAAACGTTGGCCTCCTAAAAGATGACGAGACAGAGTAAAAGAAAGCACTAACTTGAAATGAATATTTATTCACTGTATTATTCATCAGGAAGCCCTGTGTAAAAGTGTGTTAAAGCTGTAAAAGCTGTCAACTTTATACGGGCAAATGGGGCGAAATCCATTGTCAGTTCATTCAGGTGCTCAAAGACAAAGGCACCAGGACTTGTTGTAAAATGTGCGCTTGGTTAAACCTGAGGAAAGTATTTCCGTGTGTGTGTGTGGGGGGGGAAGAGACTGAGAAGGGAGAGCACTTTACCAAACGTATCAAGGAACATACCTGGCGACTTTTCCGAGTTGAAAGACAGACTGGCTGTGGACATATTGGGCCATCTGAACGATGTAAATGTGAAACTGCTGGGAAATTGTGTTTCTGTGCATTGGGACTGTATTCCAACGTGAAAGAAAGCATTCATGGGCAACACATGTTCAAGGCCAAACGTACAATGTTCAAGGCCAAACGTACGATGTTCAAGGCCAAACGTACGATGTTCAAGGCCAAACGTACGATGTTCAAGGCCAAACGTACGATGTTCAAGGCCAAACGTAAGGCAAATGAGCAGCAGGTCTTTTGCTCATGTTTCGACACTGAACACGCCCACATCAGGACATAGTTGCATGCAGAGTTTTCCCACCTCAGACTCAGTTTGAAACGGACATGGAGCTTGTATCATGGCTCCCCTGTCTGTCGAGACAGTGAGAAAGCACCACCACACACACACAGAGAGACACAGAGACACACAATTGTAGCTCATCGACATCTGTGACAGTGTTTTAAAAGGAGAAGTACAAAACAGAAACAATAGACCACCAGTTTTACGGCTCACTGAATGTAACAAAGTTCCCAAACATTAAAAAAGCCCAAATTGTGCTTGTTTTATTCAGGTCCAGATATGTGTGTGAACAAACGTTCTCAGTCATGAATTACAACAAATCGCCATCACAGGTCAAATTTAATAAATGACCACTTGTCAGCTGTTTATGAGAATCTCAATATCGAAGATGACCACAGACTTTTTTCATTCCCTTTGCCAAGATAGGTGACCCAGACCCTTTTTTCATATTTTAAGACCATAACCGTGACTGGGGTAGGCAAGGATGATGCTTTTCCATGGTGATGGTGATGCAGTGAGAATTATCCAGCAATGTTCCTGGATACAGGTAATAACTAATCAGTCAGATTTGGGCTGAGGTGATTGGATAAGTGTAAATATGGCTCACAACGGAGATGAGAATTGTTCCTTAATATGCTTTCAGAAACAGACCAAAGGAAACGGATGTTTCACTCAAATTTTTTTTTTTACACACATCTGCTTTTTACATTTTGCATGTCTCCAGTCATATAATATATATATACATATATATATATTTTTAAGTTTGCATATTGTGACTTTGTTTGTACTTTACAAGGGTGTATGTGTTTGACGGTGTCTGGGATGATATAAATTATATCAATGTTTTGAAATGTGTTCACAACAAAACAAGGGGTAGGTATATGGTACAAGGGCAGAAATGTTCTGCAGGCATATGCACACCTACAGTTCACTAGTTGTTGCTGTGTCGATGTGAAAATGAATAAAGGCTTCACATGTTTTGTTACACGTATAGTATGTGGCCCTTGAGCCAAAAGGTTGGCCCAACACCTGCTCTTGGAACTTGTTTTGATTGGAGGAGATTGGATAGGTGTAAAGCAATATGGTAGCAATTCCATCTAGCCTATCAAGAGGACAAAATGGAGCTACCACCATATTGCTTACACTTATCTACTCCTCTGAGATCTATAGGGAGTGTAGGGGTTAGAGGTCGACTTGAGATTTTAGAATATATCGATAGTATTGTACTGCTGATTGGCACCATTTTAATGATGCACTCGTGTGTTACACATGAGCTGAAATGCTGTCTTGATCAACAGAAGTTCTCCACCAAGTCAGATGTGTGGAGCTATGGGATCTTGCTGTGGGAGATCTACTCCTTTGGCCGAGTGCCTTACCCCAGAATTGTAAGTATATTTTTTTGCCTGGACAGATTGGCAGGTGTGTGACAGCTATGGAGTATATATGAATTTAAGCAGATAAAGAGTTGATGTGGTAAATCTGAAATGTGGACACTGCTGTTATAGGCCAGTATAATACTATTCCTTTCTATGTTAACATTATATGTTCATTAGTGATAATGATAACATACTAATAGAATTACTAAACAGATAAACAGTAATTATATTTCTATAAATGACTCCCGTGTCCACTCTGATCCTCTATAAATGACTCCCGTGTCCACTCTGATCCTCTATAAATGACTCCCGTGTCCACGCTGATCCTCTATAAATGACTTCCCGTGTCCACGCTGATCCTCTATAAATGACTCCCCGTGTCTAACTCTGATCCTCTATAAATGACTCCCGTGTCCACTCTGACCCTCTATAAATGACTCCCGTGTCTAACTCTGATCCTCTATAAATGACTCCCGTGTCCACTCTGTCTAACTCTGATCCTCTATAAATGACTCCCGTGTCCACGCTGATCCTCTATAAATGACTCCCGTGTCCACGCTGATCCTCTATAAATGACCGGTGTCCACTCTGATCCTCTATAAATGACTCCCGTGTCCACTCTGACCCTCTATAAATGACTCCCGTGTCCACCTGATCCTCTATAAATGACTCCCGTGTCCACTCTGATCCTCTATAAATGACTCCCGTGTCTAACTCTGATCCTCTATAAATGACTGTCCACTCTGATCCTCTATAAATGACTCCCGTGTCCACTCTGATCCTCTATAAATGACTCCGGTGTCCACTCTGATCCTCTATAAATGACTCCCTCTGTGTCTAACTCTGATCCTCTATAAATGACTCCCCGTGTCCACTCTGATCCTCTATAAATGACTCCCGTGTCCACTCTGATCCTCTATAAATGACTCCCTCTTCACCTTTTATTATTTTCCGATTTCCTCATCCCAACCTTCTCCTCCTCCCCCTCCTCATCCCAACCTTCTCCTCCTCCTCAGCCTCTGAAGGAGGTGGTACCAATGCCGTAGAGAAGGGCTACAAGATGGACGCCCGGACGGCTGTCCTGGGAGGTGGTGTATGAAGTCATGAAGCAGTGCTGGACCCCTGGACCCTGGTGCGACCCCGCTCAGAGTCCTCCGGGAGAAACTGCATCATATCCTAGCCAAGGAACTCTACCTTTGAGAGGATAGGAATAGGAGGAAGGGGAGAGTGGACAAGGGCGGCTCTCCTTTCATTGAGGAAGAGGGGGAGGTAGAGTAATGATGAGAGAGAGAGAGGACAGACAAGGATTGCTCTTCTTTTGTGATGGGACCTGCCTTTATCAAGACCTCAGTCAGAGATCTTCCTTCCTCCCTTTATTTTTCTCTATAAATGAAAGAATCCCACCCGATTGTGTTAAAAATTCACTGCTTTTCTGACTTGATGTTTTATCATTTCTCATTCTGTTGAAATGTTTTTTCCACTTGTTGCCCCCCCCCCCCACCTCAGGGTTACCTGTACTACAGTACAGTAGTGGGTGTGTCTGGCTGGCTGACTACAGTGTGTACCCGTTGTCAAGCAAACCTAACCTGACCTGTCGTGAGGTACTATACTTCTTTCACACTCTCGCACCGTGCTGGCTCAAATATGTTATTTTTTTTACATTAGATGTATAACCAGGCCAGTGCAGTAGGTAGAGCTTGGCTCAGTAGTGTGAATCCACCCAGAGCCAGGTATTACACTTCCCATGTCCCTGCGCTCTACCCATACGGGTTAAGAGGGTATTAATCTGTGCCAAAGTGCCTCCAGAATGAACGCAAGGACTATCCCCACAGACACGTCACGCCTCTACACGCTTGCCTTTGTTCTTTCTTTCTATTTTTCTATGTTTTATACATGGTCTAATTGTCATTCCACATCCTTCTCTTATGGACAAGTGTTCATCTCACATTTACCAAACTGGAAAGCAGGACAAATCCTCCAGGAAAAAAAGTATTTGATGACCTGTAACATGACAAAGAGCATGGGTACAAGAGGGAAAATACATTATGGAGAAGGAAAAAAATAATAATTTTGTAACAGATAAATTTAAGGGTCTTGGAATATTCAGAGTAAAATAAATAAAAGTTGAGAACTCAAAGGAACTGTGCATGTGGGATGAAAAGCCCTGATTCTAATGTTATTTTTTACTTTGCTGAGATGATTAAATCATTCCACTTAAATGTTTTGAGACTTGTCTTATTTTGTTATTTGGTGTGATGTGCGTTTGTGAATATAGTTGTGGAACTATTATTTAGCTTCCGGTGGAATGGGGGACTTGTTTCACGGTTGCAACGTAGTGGTGCAACAGGGAAATGAGCACTGAAAACAAAAAGCAATCGCGCAGGTTCAAAGATCCTTGAGTACATTTATTTCCAAGTAAAATTGGCATTGGATGAAGCTGATGCAGTCTGTTGACAGCTGCCGACCGTGCTAAGTAACCAAGTCTACAATATATCTTGTTTTTGACCTGGCTGAAGATAAAGTTATTTTTGAGATGTGAAAATAAATAGCCAGCCAGTCCACTCCCAACTGCTAGCTTGTTATCCTTTATCTACTCCGGAGTTCCCATCTCAATGGCTTCGTCAGCTTCTCAACCTTCGAGAAACGAATATCTATTTAACACAGAATGACTGCGATCCACAGTGGTCCGAAAAGGACACTGGACGAGTACGAAGATTCGACAGATTGTTTCTCTGAGTCCATGATGCATTGATTTGAACATCTATAGTACATGATAATCGGACAGGAAATAATACGGCTCACCTTACTGTGTATAAAAACACTTTTGTCTGGTCCCCGCAGAGCTTCACAGTCATCCATTATTTAGTAGATACAGAAGAGCAACATTATCATGGTAAAGAAGGAGATATTGGTTGTCTGTCACTGTGACTATCAAATGTTATAGTTGTGATTTTGAACTCTATCGGGTGTTTTATGTCAAACGGTTGTTATATTTCAGTCTTCTGTGATGTATAAAAAGGTGGTTTTGGTAAATTCAATCTGGAGTGCAGAGTGTGCTCAGATAGCACCCTAAATTCAGAGTGTTGTCTGATTGTCCATTTGTAAATTCAGAGAGTTTTGCTCTCAGGGCGTTCATAAATTCAGAGTGTTGTCAGATTGTCCAGAGAGTTTCGCTCTCAGGGCGTTCATAAATTCAGAGTGTTGTCAGATTGTCCAGAGAGTTTCGCTCTCAGGGCGTTCATAAATTCAGAGTGTTGTCAGATTGTCCAGAGTTTCGCTCTCAGGGCGTTCATAAATTGAGTGTTGTCAGATTGTCCAGAGTTTCGCTCTCAGGGCGTTCATAAATTCAGAGTGTTGTCAGATTGTCCAGAGAGTTTTCTGTTCATAAATTCAGAGTGTTGTCAGATTGTCCAGAGAGTTTCGCTCTCAGGGTGTTCATAAATTCAGAGTGTTGTCAGATTGTTCAGAGAGTTTCGCTCTCAGGGCGTTCATAAATTCAGAGTGTTGTCAGATTGTCCAGAGTTTCGCTCTCAGGGCGTTCATAAATTCAGAGTGTTGTCAGATTGTCCAGAGAGTTTCACTCTCAGGCGTTCAAGAATTCAGAGTGTTGTCAGATTGTCCAGAGAGTTTCGCTCTCAGGGCGTTCATAAATTCAGAGTGTTGTCAGATTGTCCAGAGTTTCGCTCTCAGGGCGTTCATAAATTCAGAGTGTTGTCAGATTGTCCAGAGAGTTTCGCTCTCAGGGCGTTCATAAATTCAGAGTGCACACTGGACGCTTTGACCTCACAACCGCACCCAAGACAACTTGGCTCTTTTACTAGCTATTTCCAGACACAAATGAGAGAACCTCACTGACCATTTTACTCGCCCTAACAGAGCTGGTTAGGCTGTTTTCATGTTTGTAACTGTGCTGCTGGCAACCATTTTTAATGATGCTTTTTTGTGCGGATGCTTACTGAACCCGGCCTCATCAGCTATTCTGCGCTCTGGCAGACGAGTGCTCTGAAATCGGAGTAGATAGCCAGAGTGAATTTACAAACGCACTCAAAATGTAATACATTTCAAATCTGACATGATACAGGTGTCTTTTTTTGAAGCCCATAACCATGTGTGAGAGGTGTATACTTTGGTTTCTAAGTCTATTTATTTATGACCAAGAAACACTGTGTGACCTTGATTTAGCCCATTGCAGTAAGAGGTTAACCCCATGGACTCCGCGTTGAATACATGGATTTAACCAGCCCTGTTTTAGGTTACCGAAGATGTCAGCAGGGAGTTTGCAGCTGATGGAGTGAAGATTTTTTTTGGAGATTGGACATCTTGACTAGAGGTCAACCGATTTAATTTAGGGCCGATTTCAAGTTTTCGGACACCGATTTGGCAGATGATAAATCTAAAATGTTTACACCTTTATTTAACTAGGCAAGTCAGTTAAGAACAAATGACGGCCTAGGAACAGTGGGTTAACTGCCTTGTTCAGGGGCAGAATGACAGACGTTTACCTTATCAGCTCGGGGATTCAATCTTGCAACCTTCCGGTTAACGGTTAACTAGTCCAAGGCTCTAACCACCTGCCTCTCATTGCACTCCACGAGGAGCAGTAAGAAGCCAAGGTCAGTTGCTAGCTAGCATTAAACTTACCTTGTAAAAAAAACTATCGATTAATCATAAATCACTAGTTAATTACACATGGTTGATGATATTGCTAGTTTATCTAGCGTGTCCTGCGTTGCATATAATCGATGTGGTGCGCATTCGCGAAAAAGGACTGTCGTTGCTCCAACGTGTAGCTAACCATAAACATCAATGCCTTTCTTAAAATCAATACACAAGTATATATTTTTAAACCTGCATATTTAGTTAATATTGCCCGCTAACATTAATTTCTTTTAACTAGGGAAAATGTGTCACTTCTCTTGCAACAGAGTCAGGGTATATGCAGCAGTTTGGGCCTCCTGGCTCGTTGAGAACTGTGTGAAGACTATTTCTTCCTAACAAAGACAGCCAACTTCGCCAAATGGGGAATGATTTAACAAAAGCGCATTTGCGAAAAAAAGCACAATTGTTGCACGACTGTACCTAACCATAAACATCAATGCCTTTCTTAAAATCAATACACAGAAGTATATATTTCTAAACCTGCATATTTAGCTAAAATAAATCCAGGTTAGCAGGCAATATTAACCAGGTGTCATTGTGTCATTTCTCTTGCGTTCATTGCACGCAGAGTCAGGGTATATGCAACAGTTTGGGCCGCCTACCTGCAGCATTTACGAACTAATTTGCCAGAATTTTACATAATTATGACATAACATTGAAGGTTGTGCAATGTAACAGTCAATATTTAGACTTAGGGATGCCACCCGTTAGATGAACGGTTCCGTATTTCACTGAAAGAATAAACGATTTGTTTTCTAAAATGATAGTTTCCGGATTCGACCATATTTCTGTGTGTTATGTTATAATTAAGTCTATGATTTTATATTTGATAGAGCAGTCTGACTGAGCGATGGTAGGCAGCAAGTTTGCCAGCAGCTCTTCGCAAAGCCTATCAACTCTTGAGATTAGACTGGTGTAATTTATTTTCCACCATAATTTGTAAATAAATTCATAAAAAATCCTACAATGTGATTTTCTGGATTTTTTTTCTTCTCATTTTGTCTGTCATAGTTGAAGTGTACCTATGATGAAAATTACAGGCCTCTCATCTTTTTAAGTGGGAGAACTTGCACAATTGGTGGCTGACTAAATACTTTTTGCCCCACTGTATATATACACTGCTCAAAAAAATAAAGGGAACACTAAAATAACACATCCTAGATCTGAATGAATGAAATATTCTTATTAAATACTTTTTCTTTACATAGTTGAATGTGCTGACAACAAAATCACACAAAAATGATACATGGAAATCAAATTTATCAACCCATGGAGGTCTGGATTTGGAGTCACACTCAAAATTAAAGTGGAAAACCACACTACAGGCTGATCCAACTTTGATGTAATGTCCTTAAAGAAAGTCATGAGGCTCAGTAGTGTGTGTGGCCTCGACGTGCCTGTATGACCTCCCTACAACGCCTGGGCATCCTGATGAGATGGCGGATGGTCGAGGGATCTCCTCCCAGACCTGGACTAAAGTATCCGCCAACTCCTGGACAGTCTGTGGTGCAACGTGGCGTTGGTGGATGGAGCGAGACATGTCTAGGTCTGGGGAACGGGCGGGCCAGTCCATAGCATCAATGCCTTCCTCTTGCAGGAACTGCTGACACACTCCAGCCACATAAGGTCTAACATTGTCTTGCATTAGGAGGAACCCAGGGCCAACCGCACCAGCATATGGTCTCACAAGGGGCCTGAGGATCTCATCTCGGTACCTAATGGCAGTCAGGCTACCTCTGGCGAGCACATAGAGGGCTGTGCAGCCCCCCAAAGAAATGCCACCCCACACCATGACTGACCCACCGCCAAACCGGTCATGCTGGAGGATGTTGCAGGCAGCAGAATGTTCTCTCCACTCTGTCACGTGTGCTCAGTGTGAACCTGCTTTCATCTGTGAAGAGCACAGGGCGCCAGTTGCGAATTTGCCAATCTTGGTGTTCTCTGGCAAATGCCAAACGTCCTGCACGGTGTTGGGCTGTAAGCACAACCCCCACCTGTGGACGTTGGGCTCTCATACCACCCTCATGGAGTCTGTTTCTGACCGTTTGAGCAGACACATGCACATTTGTGGCCTGCTGGAGGTTATTTTGCAGGGCTCTGGGAGTGCTCCTCCTTGCACAAAGACGAGGTAGTGGTCCTGCTGCTGGGTTGTTGCCCTCCTACGGCCTCTTCCACGTCTCCTGATGTACTGGCCTGTCTCCTGGTAGCGCCTCCATGCTCTGGACACTACGCTGACAGACACAGCAAACCTTCTAGCCACAGCTAGCATTGATGTGCCATCCTGGATGAGCTGCACTACCTGAGCTTTTGTGTGGGTTGTAGACTCCGTCTCATGCTACCACTAGAGTGAAAGCACCGCCAGCATTCAAAAGTGACCAAAACATCAGCCAGGAAGCATAGGAACTGAGAAGTGGTCTGTGGTCACCACCTGCAGAACCACTCCTTTATTGGGGGTGCCTTGCTCATTGCCTATAATTTCCAACTGTTGTCTATTCCATTTGCACAACATCATGTGAAATTTGTCAATCAGTGTTGCTTCCTAAGTCGACAATTTATTTTTCACAGAAGTTTGATTGACTTGGAGTTACATTGTGTTGTTTAAGTGTTCCTTTATTTTTTTTGAGCAGTATATATATATATGACACACGTCACCCAACATCAATGTGAAATATACACACACACACACACACACACACACACACACACACCAGAATTTGTAATGATAGTCAAATCGTGTGTATTGGAAACAAACCTACAATGACATGTTCTAGTAATCCACACTCTCCATAAAGACATCTCCTGTTTAACTCCAAGTCATCCATCTGCTGCAATCACTTTTCTATGTGAAAGACAATTCAACAAGGAAACCATCTTGTTCGATCCTTGCTGCTCCTGAATCACTCAGCAATAGACAACAACGACCACAAATCAAGGATAATGCAACATCATCTTTATTGAAACCCTCCGATGCAACATCAATTTACAAACTGAGGAATTGAGAGATTCTTTAAAAAACAATTAAAAACAAAAATGATTTTTTTAGAACCCAGAATCACATCATGTGGGGAAAATAAGAAAAAAGAGGGGGGGGGGGGGTGGTGGCACTGGGCAAGAGAATAGAGAAGTACCCCTGGGGGCTCGGACCAGCAGTGACAGAGTATGTGTTATTTCATTTAAAAAAAGTTTACAGGAATATTTGCTTCAAAACAGGGAATGCTTAAACCCAGTTGTCGGATTTACAGCTTGGCTTGTATATTCAGACTCATTTTAAAACAAATCGTTTTTTATTTTAAATGTCAAAGCAGGCATGACTTTGATCCAAAAGGCAGGATTTTAAAAATATTTTTTAAACTAATGAGGAACACCACATGACAAATAAAAAGTGAGGTGGGGGCAAACTGCATTCTGGGTATCTTGGATAAGTGTGGCATGGCATGTCGCTCAGTCAAAACCTGTCCCAATTCGCTCCTTACACCCCCCCCCACCACCACCTTGGACCCTTACATTTTTTTTTTTTTTACAGATCTGTAATACGCAATATGGTGGAAACTTCACATGCGATTGTTGCATCCTTGTACCACTCAGGACAAAAAAAAGAGAGACATAAGTCAGTCTACCACTACACCAGTTTTACGTCTCCAGACATTTTAAGGCTCAGACAGACCAGTAGCTTTTTCCAGCTGAGAGAACTTAACACCTCTGTTCAGAGTGCTGACTGCAAACAGATTTTACACGTAGAGTCGCACGAAAATGTCACATGTCCACCAGCGATCAGGTGGTCGCTGAACAAACAGCAGATCAACATTCAGTACGGTGCGTGTGATCCCTTAGATCTGAAAACATTGAAAGGCCGAGGAGTTGGAACCAGCAGTCGGAGTCAGTCAAACAGACCCGATCAGGACCTGTTGGCCTGGGCATTGCCTCCTCGAGACACACCTCTGGGTCCCTGACCCGCACCACGTTTGTAGTTCTGATTCAGCATTTCACGGTCTACCTGATTATAACCGTTCTGAAGCGACGGGGGAAGAGGGAGAACAACATTATTGACAGTTCTTAGAGAGAGAAGTCCTTTATAGATTCCTAACAAATACAATGAGACTATTCAGTAAAATGGCAAGGAGAAGGAACACAAAACCAGTCCGCTCTGGGATACCGGCCCACCGCTCGTAACCGCTAGGCAACCTGCCACTCCCTGCTCTTATAGATGCCAAACAGAACATTTGCGACCATCCAAGATCCCTTATGGCAAAGGGAAGGACAACTTTGAGGGCCAACTTCCCAGACACAGATTAAGTCTGGTCTTGAACTACAAAAAAAAAAAAGCTCCCCCAATTGAAAGTGCTTTTTAGTCCAGAGCTTAATCCGTGTCCGGGAAACTGGTCCTGAGCATGTTAGCTCAACATCCATCCCAAACCTGTGTGAGTGATGAGGTCAAAAGCTATTTACCCCCCGTTGGTAGTTGCCCCCGTTGGAGTAGTCCCGAGGTGTGTTGAACTGGGCCTGTTGGTGTCCAGAGTTAGGAGTGTTGGTGAAGGCAGACCGGTGACTGTCACACCCTGGAATGGATTGTTACACTCAACTTAGATGCACTGCCATTAAAAAAATAAAAAAATAAATAATAATTATATATATATATATTATTATATATTAAATATATATATGTATATTTTAAAAGGTCTCACTTCTCAAACACAATATCATCAACTCCAAAAGCGAACAGAAAGCTGTAGTATATTGAAGATGCTGGGCGGCAGGGTAGCCTAGTGGTTAGAGTGTTGGACTAGTAACCGGAAGGTTGCAAGTTCAAACCCCCGAGCTGACAAGATGTCGTTCTGACCCTGAACAAGGCAGTTAACCCACTGTTCCTAGTCCGTCATTGAAAATAAAAAATTTGTTCTTAACTGACTTGCCTAGTTAAATAAAAGGTAAAATATAAAAAACAAATGCTGTGTGGCCCTGCAGTAGTTAACAGTGACTGTAAAGGACCGATACTGGACCTCTGTAGCCGTTGGCATTATGTGCCCCCCTGCGGGTCATGCCTCTGCTGTTGTAGAAGGACTGGGCCTGGTGACTGGCCCCAGGGTCAAACCCTGTACCCTGCTGGCTGAGCTGCTGCCTCTGGGACAAGTCCTGGCTGGGCAGGGATAGGTCCTGGGAGTGGAAGGCACTAACCACTACAGGAAAAAGATAAAAATAATAATGTTTATATTAATTTTCAGACCAGTCATGAAATATCGTTGTTCAACGTGTCCTTCCAGGATGGTTCCAGCAGCACAATGGTGTATGGCTCCACTCGGAAGTGGGAAAAGAGCCGAAAACTGCTCTAACCCTGCTAACTCACCAGACTGCTGCTGCTCTGTCTGCATCTCCATCTGCTCCACAGGGAGCTGCTGTGATTGGCTGCTGAAGCCCTGTTGGCTGTAGCTGTTCTGGTATTGGCTTCCGTCTCATTGGCTGGCGGGATAGGGGCGTTGAGGTTGAATACCTGAGGGGAATACGGCAGCCTGGTGAGTACTGTGAACCATGAACAATAGGTACTTCCTGAAAATATTGAGAAAAGGTCAGAGTTAGTCACAATCTGGAACTTGTGTTTCAGGCCAATCCCTGCCACAAACTAAGGAATGCAATCTGTTGCTACTCAACCTTGTCCAAGTGGAGCTCGTCAAATCAAACTTTGTCACATGCGCCGAATACAAGTACGCCGTGAAATTCGTACGTACAAGCCCTTAACTCGTCTTGAACTGTTGGTTATGAAAATATTTACCAAATAAACTAAAAGTTTAAAAAATAAAAACAAAATAACAATAACGAGGCTATATGCAGTGGGCACCGGTACCTAGTCAGTGTGCGGGGATACAGGTTAGCGGTAGGACGGCTGCGTGGTCCCATGGTGTTTATACTTGCGTACTATTGTTTGTACAGATGAACGTGGTACCTTCAGGCGTTTGGAAATTGCTCCCAAGGATGAACCAGACTTGTGGAGGTCTACAATTTTTTCTGAGGTCTTGGCTGATTTATTTTAATTTTCCCATAAAGTCAAGCAAAGAGGCACTAAGTTTGAAGGTAGGCCTGGAAATACATCCACAGGTACACCTCCAATTGACTCAAATGATGTCAATTAGCCTATCAGAAGCGTCTAAAGCCATGACATCATTTTCTGGAATTTTCCAAGCTGTTTAAAGGCAGTCAACTTAGTGTATGTAAACTTCTGACCCACTGGAATTGTGATAGTGAATTATAAGTGAAATAATCTGTCTGTAAACAACTGTTGGAAAAATGTCATGCACAAAGTAGATGTCCTAACCGACTTGCCAAAACTATAGTTTGTTAAGAAGAAATTTGTGGAGTGGTTGAAAAAAACGAGTTTTAATGACTCCAACCTAAGTGTATGTAACCTTCTGACTCCAACCTAAGTGTTTGTAACCTTCTGACTCCAACCTAAGTGTTTGTAACCTTCTGACTCCAACCTAAGTGTATGTAACCTTCTGACTCCAACCTAAGTGTATGTAACCTTCTGACTCCAACCTAAGTGTTTGTAACCTTCTGACTCCAACCTAAGTGTATGTAACCTTCTGACTCCAACCTAAGTGTATGTAACCTTCTGACTCCAACCTAAGTGTATGTAACCTTCTGACTCCAACCTAAGTGTATGTAACCTTCTGACTCCAACCTAAGTGTTTGTAACCTTCTGACTCCAACCTAAGTGTATGTAAAGTTCTGACTCCAACCTAAGTCTATGTAACCTTCTGACTCCAACTGTAGGTCCTGGATGGCAGGAAGCTTAGCCTCAGTGGTATGCGTATGCATGGCTCAAATCAAAACAATGCTCTCCTCTTCTTAGTTCAGTGATGTTAACATAAGGTGACCTAGCTCCTTTTCCTAATATCATCACAGAATGGTTTTGCGTGTAAAATCCCCCCCCTCCCAAATAGTAATAAAAGTAGCGTCCTTGTCTCAGAAAAGATTACATGTGAGCCATTGTGTGCGTGTGTGTGTGTGTGTGTCTCCAAGTATCTAAAAGTGTGTGACCTTACTGTTTGCATGGACTGGAATGGTGCTGCGTTGACATTGATGCCGGAGCTGTGTGGGGGTTTGGGGCCGTTGACAGACTGGAAGACCTCCTGGGTCTGAGAGGAGGACAGGGAAACCTGGATGGGAAGGAATAATGTCTTTAACATGTATTTCACCAGGGAGAGATGGTGGTTGTCCCCACCTAGCTACACTACGTGACCAACTGTATGTGGACACCTGCTCGTCGAACATGTCACTTCAAAATCATGGGCGTTAATATGGAGTTGGTCCCAGTCTTTGCTGCTATAACAGCCTCCACTCTTCTGGGAAGGCTTTCCACTAGATGTTGGAACATTGCTGCTATAACAGCCTCCACTCTTCTGGGAAGGCTTTCCACTAGATGGTGGAACATTGCTGCTATAACAGCCTCCACTCTTCTGGGAAGGCTTTCCACTAGATGTTGGAACATTGCTGCTATAACAGCCTCCACTCTTCTGGGAAGGCTTTCCACTAGATGTTGGAACATTGCTGCTATAACATAATAATAATATATATATCCCATTTAGCAGACGCTTTTGTCCAAAGCGACTTACAAGTCGGCTGGGGCCACTACTTTTACATATGGGTGGTCCCAGCGGGAATCGAACCCACGACGCTTGGCGTTGCAAGCGCCATGCTCTACCGACTGAGCCACACAGGACCCGTAACAGCCTCCACTCTTCTGGGAAGGCTTTCCACTAGATGTTGGAACATTGCTGCTATAACAGCCTCCACTCTTCTGGGAAGGCTTTCCACTAGATGTTGGAACATTGCTGCTATAACAGCCTCCACTCTTCTGGGAAGGCTTTCCACCAGATGTTGGAACATTGCTGCGGGGACTTGCTTCAATTCAGCCAGAAGAGCATTAGTGTGGTTGGGCACTGATGTTGGGCGATTAGGCCTGGCTCGCAGAATGGCTTATTTTAGAGCTCAGTAAAAATCGTATCCTTGGTTGCAACACTCACAACCAAGTTCCAAACTGCCTCTGAAAGCAACGTCAGCACAAGAACTGTTCGTTGGGAGCTTCATGAAACATATTTCCATGGCCGAGCAGCCATGGAATCCCATATGTGGAAGAACTTGACTGGCCTGCACAGAGCCCTGACCTCAACCCCATCGAACACCTTTGGGAATAAATTGGAACGCCGACAGAGCCAGGACGGAAGCAAGTGTGTCAGTGTACATGGGTCAATACAAGGGTCAACTCCATCTGTGTAGCCAGGTTGTTATCTATTTAGCAGAGTTTTGACAATAGAAGCTGTTCTATCGCCACTAATTATGGCGCTGTGGCTCCGATAGAGTGATGAGATTCTGGTAGTCTGGAGGGGCGCAGAGGACAACTTGAGTAGATGTGTTGTACCAACTCCACTAATCTCCATTTTTATTTACAGAAGAGCATTACACTTCCTCTGTCAATTCCCTGGACCTCACCAATTTTTGTGTGTGTATATATATATTTTTTTTAAAGGTACGGTGATAAGCTTGAAACGACTATTTCTTGCCAACTTCTCTGTAGGAACACGCTCCTATGATAGTAAACATCCTAAACCTCTAAAAATTATTCAGAAGCCCCGTCGGCGAGAGGCGGGTGCACTTGATTCAGAAGCCCCGTCGGCGAGAGGCGGGGGTGCACTTGATTCAGAAGCCCTGTCGGCGAGAGGCGGGTGCACTTGATTCAGAAGCTCTGTCGGCGAGAGGCGGGTGGCCCTCTGCTGCGGCTTCTGCCAACGTGACTGAACATCAGGTACAGGTCCAGTAAAAAATGTTAAAAAGCTAATTATTTCAATTTATGCTCAGCTATGACTCGCAAGTGATACAACTGATCTATTTTGTTATCAAAGCTCGAGTTTTGAAATATAGTATGGTCCGAGAACAACATTAGCAGTCCAGACATATAGCCAATATGCTGTGATCATTTTTTTTGACTTACTGCACAAACCTCAATCCTACAAAACAGTTTTTGGTATGTTAATGTTGCATAGCATTTCCTTTTTTTCCCCTTTATTTTTTAAAATCATTTTTATTTTTTACATCGGAGCTGTAGATCGCGGCTTGGTTTTTGAATGCAAAAGTGATCTTTCAGAAAAGGATGGTGACCACTGCCTTAGACTAAGGCGAATGATTGAGACTAAAGCTGAAATCATAAAAAAAACAAAAATAAAATCATTTTTTTCCCCAAAGGAGGTTCCTGGAACACGGCCACAGTCATGTCTCATCATGGCTCACTAGAGAGAATGAGAGTCACGCCCTAAAAGACAAAACGTGAGAAATCTGCTCGGGTTTGTTTTTCCACACTGGTATTATAATATTGTTTAGAAATTGTGACAGAGAGGGGGCACTGTGGATCGACTGCTTAGATCGTGTCGAGACGAAGGCTCTAAATGAACAGCGGTCTCTCATATGTTTTGTCTCTTGTTATTCAGGTGGAGTGTGTGTGTGTGTGTGTAGGAATCTTCAAATGATGATCATACTCATTTGACAAGCCCATCTAGTTGCTCCTCTATTGAGCTGATGAGCGGGACACCCCTCTGTGAGGCTGTATAGGTGCCGCCCACCTTCATACTCACGGCTCTGATTAAGGCGATTCATGCTGAAACGTAAGCCTGGTGTTTGTTTTCAATCAAATCAAATTTATCAGATCAGATCAGATTTACTCAAACAGAATGCGACTGTTTTTGTTATTCTCCCAGACAGTCACCAGTTGAATTCTCCTGGGGGGGTAAGGAATGACAGTCACCAGTTGAATTCTCCTGGGGGGTAAGGAATGACAGTCATCAGTTGAATTCTCCTGGGGGGTAAGGAATGACAGTCATCAGTTGAATTCTCACGGGGGTAAGGAATGACAGTCACCAGTTGAATTCTCCTGGGGGGTAAGGAATGACAGTCACCAGTTGAATTCTCCTGGGGGGGTAAGGAATGACAAGTCACCAGTTGAATTCTCCTGGGGGGTAAGGAATGACAGTCACCAGTTGAATTCTCCTGGGGGATAAGGAATGACAGTCACCAGCTGACTTCTCCTGGGGGGTAAGGAATGACAGTCACCAGTTGAATTCTCCTGGGGGGGTA
Source organism: Oncorhynchus masou masou (assembly GCF_036934945.1). Classification (NCBI taxonomy): domain Eukaryota; kingdom Metazoa; phylum Chordata; class Actinopteri; order Salmoniformes; family Salmonidae; genus Oncorhynchus; species Oncorhynchus masou. Next base: position 4,240,430 of record NC_088233.1, read on the forward strand.
AGGAATGACAGTCACCAGTTGAATTCTCCTGGGGGATAAGGAATGACAGTCACCAGCTGACTTCTCCTGGGGGGTAAGGAATGACAGTCACCAGTTGAATTCTCCTGGGGGGTAAGGAATGACAGTCACCAGTTGAATTCTCCTGGGGGGTGAGGAATGACAGTCACCAGTTGAATTCTCCTGGGGGGTGAGGAATGACAGTCACCAGTTGAATTCTCCTGGGGGGTGAGGAATGACAGTCACCAGTTGAATTCTCCATGGGGGTGAGGAATGACAGTCATCAGTTGAATTCTCCTGGGGGGTGAGGAATGACAGTCATCAGTTGAATTCTCCTGGGGGGTAAGGAATGACAGTCACCAGTTGAATTCTCCTGGGGGATAAGGAATGACAGTCACCAGCTGACTTCTCCTGGGGGGTAAGGAATGACAGTCACCAGTTGAATTCTCCTGGGGGGTAAGGAATGACAGTCACCAGTTGAATTCTCCTGGGGGATAAGGAATGACAGTCACCAGCTGACTTCTCCTGGGGGGTAAGGAATGACAGTCACCAGTTGAATTCTCCTGGGGGGTAAGGAATGACAGTCACCAGTTGAATTCTCCTGGGGGTGAGGAATGACAGTCACCAGTTGAATTCTCCTGGGGGTGAGGAATGACAGTCACCAGTTGAATTCTCCTGGGGGTGAGGAATGACAGTCACCAGTTGAATTCTCCTGGGGGTGAGGAATGACAGTCATCAGTTGAATTCTCCTGGGGGGTAAGGAATGACAGTCATCAGTTGAATTCTCCTGGGGGGTAAGGAATGACAGTCACCAGTTGAATTCTCCTGGGGGTAAGGAATGACAGTCACCAGTTGAATTCTCCTGGGGGGTAAGGAATGACAGTCACCAGTTGAATTCTCCTGGGGGGTAAGGAATGACAGTCACCAGTTGAATTCTCCTGGGGGGTAAGGAATGACAGTCATCAGTTGAATTCTCCTGGGGGTAAGGAATGACAGTCATCAGTTGAATTCTCCTGGGGGTGAGGAATGACAGTCACCAGTTGAATTCTCCTGGGGGTAAGGAATGACAGTCATCAGTTGAATTCTCCTGGGGGTAAGGAATGACAGTCATCAGTTGAATTCTCCTGGGGGTAAGGAATGACAGTCACCAGTTGAATTCTCCTGGGGGGTAAGGAATGACAGTCACCAGTTGAATTCTCCTGGGGGGTGAGGAATGACAGTCATCAGTTGAATTCTCCTGGGGGGTAAGGAATGACAGTCATCAGTTGAATTCTCCTGGGGGTAAGGAATGACAGTCATCAGTTGAATTCTCCTGGGGGGTAAGGAATGACAGTCATCAGTTGAATTCTCCTGGGGGTAAGGAATGACAGTCATCAGTTGAATTCTCCTGGGGGTAAGGAATGACAGTCACCAGTTGAATTCTCCTGGGGGTAAGGAATGACAGTCACCAGTTGAATTCTCCTGGGGGTAAGGAATGACAGTCATCAGTTGAATTCTCCTGGGGGTAAGGAATGACAGTCATCAGTTGAATTCTCCTGGGGTAAGGAATGACAGTCATCAGTTGAATTCTCCTGGGGGATAAGGAATGACAGTCACCAGTTGAATTCTCCTGGGGGTAAGGAATGACAGTCATCAGTTGAATTCTCCTGGGGGGTAAGGAATGACAGTCATCAGTTGAATTCTCCTGGGGGGTAAGGAATGACAGTCATCAGTTGAATTCTCCTGGGGAGTAAGGAATGACAGTCACCAGTTGAATTCTCCTGGGGGATAAGGAATGACAGTCACCAGTTGAATTCTCCTGGGGGGTAAGGAATGACAGTCACCAGTTGAATTCTCCTGGGGGTGAGGAATGACAGTCATCAGTTGAATTCTCCTGGGGGTAAGGAATGACAGTCATCAGTTGAATTCTCCTGGGGAGTAAGGAATGACAGTCACCAGTTGAATTCTCCTGGGGGATAAGGAATGACAGTCACCAGTTGAATTCTCCTGGGGATAAGGAATGACAGTCACCAGTTGAATTCTCCTGGGGGGTAAGGAATGACAGTTACCAGTTGAATTCTCCTGGGGGTGAGGAATGACAGTCATCAGTTGAATTCTCCTGGGGGTAAGGAATGACAGTCATCAGTTGAATTCTCCTGGGGAGTAAGGAATGACAGTCACCAGTTGAATTCTCCTGGGGGATAAGGAATGACAGTCACCAGTTGAATTCTCCTGGGGGATAAGGAATGACAGTCACCAGTTGAATTCTCCTGGGGGGTAAGGAATGACAGTCACCAGTTGAATTCTCCTGGGGGGTGAGGAATGACAGTCATCAGTTGAATTCTCCTGGGGGGTAAGGAATGACAGTCATCAGTTGAATTCTCCTGGGGAGTAAGGAATGACAGTCACCAGTTGAATTCTCCTGGGGGATAAGGAATGACAGTCACCAGTTGAATTCTCCTGGGGGATAAGGAATGACAGTCACCAGTTGAATTCTCCTGGGGGTGAGGAATGACAGTCATCAGTTGAATTCTCCTGGGGGTAAGGAATGACAGTCACCAGTTGAATTCTCCGGGGGTAAGGAATGACAGTCACCAGTTGAATTCTTCTGGGGGGTAAGGAATGACAGTCACCAGTTGAATTCTCCTGGGGGGTAAGGAATGACAGTCATCAGTTGAATTCTCCTGGGGGGTAACGAATGACAGTCACCAGTTGAATTCTCCTGGGGGGTGAGGAATGACAGTCACCAGTTGAATTCTCCTGGGGGGTAAGGAATGACAGTCACCAGTTGAATTCTCCTGGGGGGTGAGGAATGACTCCTGGGGGATGAGGAATGACAGTCACCAGTTGAATTCTCCTGGGGGATAAGGAATGACAGTCACCAGTTGAATTCTCCTGGGGGATAAGGAATGACAGTCACCAGTTGAATTCTCCTGGGGGGTGAGGAATGACAGTCATCAGTTGAATTCTCCTGGGGGGTAAGGAATGACAGTCACCAGTTGAATTCTCCCGGGGTAAGGAATGACAGTCACCAGTTGAATTCTTCTGGGGGGTAAGGAATGACAGTCACCAGTTGAATTCTCCTGGGGGGTAAGGAATGACAGTCATCAGTTGAATTCTCCTGGGGGGTAACGAATGACAGTCACCAGTTGAATTCTCCTGGGGGTAAGGAATGACAGTCACCAGTTGAATTCTCCTGGGGGTAAGGAATGACAGTCACCAGTTGAATTCTCCTGGGGGTGAGGAATGACAGTCATCAGTTGAATTCTCCTGGGGGTAAGGAATGACAGTCATCAGTTGAATTCTCCTGGGGGTAAGGAAAGACAGTCACCAGTTGAATTCTCCTGGGGGTAAGGAATGACAGTCACCAGTTGAATTCTCCTGGGGGTAAGGAATGACAGTCACCAGTTGAATTCTCCTGGGGGGTGAGGAATGACTCCTGGGGATGAGGAATGACAGTCACCAGTTGAATTCTCCTGGGGGTAAGGAATGACAGTCATCAGTTGAATTCTCCTGGGGGGTAAGGAATGACAGTCACCAGTTGAATTCTCCTGGGGGGTAAGGAATGACAGTCATCAGTTGAATTCTCCTGGGGGATAAGGAATGACAGTCACCAGTTAAATTCTCCTGGGGGTAAGGAATGACAGTCATCAGTTGAATTATCCTGGGGGATAAGGAATGACAGTCACCAGTTGAATTCTCCTGGGGGTAAGGAATGACAGTCACCAGTTGAATTCTCCTGGGGGTAAGGATTGACAGTCACCAGTTGAATTCTCCTGGGGGTGAGGAATGACAGTCATCAGTTGAATTCTCCTGGGGGGTAAGGAATGACAGTCACCAGTTGAATTCTCCTGGGGGTAAGGAATGACAGTCATCAGTTGAATTCTCCTGGGGGGTAAGGAATGACAGTCATCAGTTGAATTCTCCTGGGGGGTAAGGAATGACAGTCATCAGTTGAATTCTCCTGGGGGGTAAGGAATGACAGTCATCAGTTGAATTCTCCTGGGGGGGTAAGGAATGACAGTCACCAGTTGAATTCTCCTGGGGGGTAAGGAATGACAGTCATCAGTTGAATTCTCACGGGGGTAAGGAATGACAGTCATCAGTTGAATTCTCCTGGGGGGTAAGGAATGACAGTCATCAGTTGAATTCTCCTGGGGGTAAGGAATGACAGTCATCAGTTGAATTCTCCTGGGGGGTAAGGAATGACAGTCATCAGTTGAATTCTCCTGGGGGGTGAGGAATGACAGTCACCAGTTGAATTCTCCTGGGGGATAAGGAATGACAGTCACCAGTTGAATTCTCCTGGGGGATAAGGAATGACAGTCACCAGTTGAATTCTCCTGGGGGTGAGGAATGACAGTCATCAGTTGAATTCTCCTTGGGGGTAAGGAATGACAGTCACCAGTTGAATTCTCCCGGGGGTAAGGAATGACAGTCACCAGTTGAATTCTTCTGGGGGGTAAGGAATGACAGTCACCAGTTGAATTCTCCTGGGGGGTAAGGAATGACAGTTACCAGTTGAATTCTCCTGGGGGGTGAGGAATGACAGTCACCAGTTGAATTCTCCTGGGGGGTGAGGAATGACTCCTGGGGGATGAGGAATGACAGTCACCAGTTGAATTCTCCTGGGGGATAAGGAATGACAGTCACCAGTTGAATTCTCCTGGGGGATAAGGAATGACAGTCACCAGTTGAATTCTCCTGGGGGGTGAGGAATGACAGTCATCAGTTGAATTCTCCTGGGGGGTAAGGAATGACAGTCACCAGTTGAATTCTCCCGGGGGTAAGGAATGACAGTCACCAGTTGAATTCTTCTGGGGGGTAAGGAATGACAGTCACCAGTTGAATTCTCCTGGGGGGTAAGGAATGACAGTCATCAGTTGAATTCTCCTGGGGGGTAACGAATGACAGTCACCAGTTGAATTCTCCTGGGGGTAAGGAATGACAGTCACCAGTTGAATTCTCCTGGGGGTAAGGAATGACAGTCACCAGTTGAATTCCCCTGGGGGTGAGGAATGACAGTCATCAGTTGAATTCTCCTGGGGGTAAGGAATGACAGTCATCAGTTGAATTCTCCTGGGGGTAAGGAAAGACAGTCACCAGTTGAATTCTCCTGGGGGTAAGGAATGACAGTCACCAGTTGAATTCTCCTGGGGGGTAAGGAATGACAGTCACCAGTTGAATTCTCCTGGGGGTGAGGAATGACTCCTGGGGGATGAGGAATGACAGTCACCAGTTGAATTCTCCTGGGGGGTAAGGAATGACAGTCATCAGTTGAATTCTCCTGGGGGGTAAGGAATGACAGTCACCAGTTGAATTCTCCTGGGGGATAAGGAATGACAGTCACCAGTTGAATTCTCCTGGGGGGTGAGGAATGACAGTCATCAGGGGGGTAAGGAATGACAGTCACCAGTTGAATTCTCCCGGGGTAAGGAATGACAGTCACCAGTTGAATTCTTCTGGGGGTAACGAATGACAGTCACCAGTTGAATTCTCCTGGGGGGTGAGGAATGACAGTCACCAGTTGAATTCTCCTGGGGGGTAAGGAATGACAGTCACCAGTTGAATTCTCCTGGGGGGTGAGGAATGACTCCTGGGGGATGAGGAATGACAGTCACCAGTTGAATTCTCCTGGGGGATAAGGAATGACAGTCACCAGTTGAATTCTCCTGGGGGATAAGGAATGACAGTCACCAGTTGAATTCTCCTGGGGGTGAGGAATGACAGTCATCAGTTGAATTCTCCTGGGGGTAAGGAATGACAGTCACCAGTTGAATTCTCCCGGGGGTAAGGAATGACAGTCACCAGTTGAATTCTTCTGGGGGGTAAGGAATGACAGTCACCAGTTGAATTCTCCTGGGGGGTAAGGAATGACAGTCATCAGTTGAATTCTCCTGGGGGGTAACGAATGACAGTCACCAGTTGAATTCTCCTGGGGGGTAAGGAATGACAGTCACCAGTTGAATTCTCCTGGGGGGTAAGGAATGACAGTCACCAGTTGAATTCCCCTGGGGGGTGAGGAATGACAGTCATCAGTTGAATTCTCCTGGGGGTAAGGAATGACAGTCATCAGTTGAATTCTCCTGGGGGTAAGGAAAGACAGTCACCAGTTGAATTCTCCTGGGGGTAAGGAATGACAGTCACCAGTTGAATTCTCCTGGGGGGTAAGGAATGACAGTCACCAGTTGAATTCTCCTGGGGGGTGAGGAATGACTCCTGGGGGATGAGGAATGACAGTCACCAGTTGAATTCTCCTGGGGGGTAAGGAATGACAGTCATCAGTTGAATTCTCCTGGGGGTAAGGAATGACAGTCACCAGTTGAATTCTCCTGGGGGGTAAGGAATGACAGTCATCATTTGAATTCTCCTGGGGATAAGGAATGACAGTCACCAGTTAAATTCTCCTGGGGGTAAGGAATGACAGTCATCAGTTGAATTATCCTGGGGATAAGGAATGACAGTCACCAGTTGAATTCTCCTGGGGTAAGGAATGACAGTCACCAGTTGAATTCTCCTGGGGGGTAAGGATTGACAGTCACCAGTTGAATTCTCCTGGGGGGTGAGGAATGACAGTCATCAGTTGAATTCTCCTGGGGGTAAGGAATGACAGTCACCAGTTGAATTCTCCTGGGGGGTAAGGAATGACAGTCATCAGTTGAATTCTCCTGGGGGGTAAGGAATGACAGTCATCAGTTGAATTCTCCTGGGGGTAAGGAATGACAGTCATCAGTTGAATTCTCCTGGGGGGTAAGGAATGACAGTCATCAGTTGAATTCTCCTGGGGGGTAAGGAATGACAGTCACCAGTTGAATTCTCCTGGGGGTAAGGAATGACAGTCACCAGTTGAATTCTCACGGGGTAAGGAATGACAGTCATCAGTTGAATTCTCCTGGGGGTAAGGAATGACAGTCATCAGTTGAATTCTCCTGGGGGGTAAGGAATGACAGTCATCAGTTGAATTCTCCTGGGGGGTAAGGAATGACAGTCATCAGTTGAATTCTCCTGGGGGGTGAGGAATGACAGTCACCAGTTGAATTCTCCTGGGGGATAAGGAATGACAGTCACCAGTTGAATTCTCCTGGGGGATAAGGAATGACAGTCACCAGTTGAATTCTCCTGGGGGGTGAGGAATGACAGTCATCAGTTGAATTCTCCTGGGGGTAAGGAATGACAGTCACCAGTTGAATTCTCCGGGGTAAGGAATGACAGTCACCAGTTGAATTCTTCTGGGGGTAAGGAATGACAGTCACCAGTTGAATTCTCCTGGGGGTAAGGAATGACAGTCATCAGTTGAATTCTCCTGGGGGTAACGAATGACAGTCACCAGTTGAATTCTCCTGGGGGTGAGGAATGACAGTCACCAGTTGAATTCTCCTGGGGGTAAGGAATGACAGTCACCAGTTGAATTCTCCTGGGGGGTGAGGAATGACTCCTGGGGGATGAGGAATGACAGTCACCAGTTGAATTCTCCTGGGGGTAAGGAATGACAGTCATCAGTTGAATTCTCCTGGGGGTAAGGAATGACAGTCACCAGTTGAATTCTCCTGGGGGGTAAGGAATGACAGTCATCAGTTGAATTCTCCTGGGGGATAAGGAATGACAGTCACCAGTTGAATTCTCCTGGGGGGTAAGGAATGACAGTCACCAGTTGAATTCTCCTGGGGGGTAAGGAATGACAGTCACCAGTTGAATTCTCCTGGGGGATAAGGAATGAGAGTCACCAGTTGAATTCTCCTGGGGGATAAGGAATGACAGTCACCAGTTGAATTCTCCTGGGGGGTGAGGAATGACAGTCATCAGTTGAATTCTCCTGGGGGGTAAGGAATGACAGTCACCAGTTGAATTCTCCCGGGGGTAAGGAATGACAGTCACCAGTTGAATTCTTCTGGGGGGTAAGGAATGACAGTCACCAGTTGAATTCTCCTGGGGGGTAAGGAATGACAGTCATCAGTTGAATTCTCCTGGGGGGTAACGAATGACAGTCACCAGTTGAATTCTCCTGGGGGTAAGGAATGACAGTCACCAGTTGAATTCTCCTGGGGGGTAAGGAATGACAGTCACCAGTTGAATTCTCCTGGGGGGTGAGGAATGACAGTCATCAGTTGAATTCTCCTGGGGGGTAAGGAATGACAGTCATCAGTTGAATTCTCCTGGGGGTAAGGAAAGACAGTCACCAGTTGAATTCTCCTGGGGGTAAGGAATGACAGTCACCAGTTGAATTCTCCTGGGGGGTAAGGAATGACAGTCACCAGTTGAATTCTCCTGGGGGGTGAGGAATGACTCCTGGGGGATGAGGAATGACAGTCACCAGTTGAATTCTCCTGGGGGTAAGGAATGACAGTCATCAGTTGAATTCTCCTGGGGGTAAGGAATGACAGTCACCAGTTGAATTCTCCTGGGGGTAAGGAATGACAGTCATCAGTTGAATTCTCCTGGGGGATAAGGAATGACAGTCACCAGTTAAATTCTCCTGGGGGGTAAGGAATGACAGTCATCAGTTGAATTATCCTGGGGGATAAGGAATGACAGTCACCAGTTGAATTCTCCTGGGGGTAAGGAATGACAGTCACCAGTTGAATTCTCCTGGGGGGTAAGGATTGACAGTCACCAGTTGAATTCTCCTGGGGGGTGAGGAATGACAGTCATCAGTTGAATTCTCCTGGGGGGGTAAGGAATGACAGTCACCAGTTGAATTCTCCTGGGGGGTAAGGAATGACAGTCATCAGTTGAATTCTCCTGGGGGGTAAGGAATGACAGTCATCAGTTGAATTCTCCTGGGGGGTAAGGAATGACAGTCATCAGTTGAATTCTCCTGGGGGTAAGGAATGACAGTCATCAGTTGAATTCTCCTGGGGGGTAAGGAATGACAGTCACCAGTTGAATTCTCCTGGGGGTAAGGAATGACAGTCATCAGTTGAATTCTCACGGGGTAAGGAATGACAGTCATCAGTTGAATTCTCCTGGGGGTAAGGAATGACAGTCATCAGTTGAATTCTCCTGGGGGTAAGGAATGACAGTCATCAGTTGAATTCTCCTGGGGGGTAAGGAATGACAGTCATCAGTTGAATTCTCCTGGGGGTGAGGAATGACAGTCACCAGTTGAATTCTCCTGGGGGATAAGGAATGACAGTCACCAGTTGAATTCTCCTGGGGGATAAGGAATGACAGTCACCAGTTGAATTCTCCTGGGGGGTGAGGAATGACAGTCATCAGTTGAATTCTCCTGGGGGGTAAGGAATGACAGTCACCAGTTGAATTCTCCCGGGGTAAGGAATGACAGTCACCAGTTGAATTCTTCTGGGGGGTAAGGAATGACAGTCACCAGTTGAATTCTCCTGGGGGGTAAGGAATGACAGTCATCAGTTGAATTCTCCTGGGGGGTAACGAATGACAGTCACCAGTTGAATTCTCCTGGGGGGTGAGGAATGACAGTCACCAGTTGAATTCTCCTGGGGGGTAAGGAATGACAGTCACCAGTTGAATTCTCCTGGGGGGTGAGGAATGACTCCTGGGGGATGAGGAATGACAGTCACCAGTTGAATTCTCCTGGGGGGTAAGGAATGACAGTCATCAGTTGAATTCTCCTGGGGGGTAAGGAATGACAGTCACCAGTTGAATTCTCCTGGGGGGTAAGGAATGACAGTCATCAGTTGAATTCTCCTGGGGGATAAGGAATGACAGTCACCAGTTGAATTCTCCTGGGGGTAAGGAATGACAGTCACCAGTTGAATTCTCCTGGGGGGTAAGGAATGACAGTCACCAGTTGAATTCTCCTGGGGGATAAGGAATGACAGTCACCAGTTGAATTCTCCTGGGGGATAAGGAATGACAGTCACCAGTTGAATTCTCCTGGGGGGTGAGGAATGACAGTCATCAGTTGAATTCTCCTGGGGGGTAAAGAATGACAGTCACCAGTTGAATTCTCCCGGGGGTAAGGAATGACAGTCACCAGTTGAATTCTTCTGGGGGTAAGGAATGACAGTCACCAGTTGAATTCTCCTGGGGGTAAGGAATGACAGTCATCAGTTGAATTCTCCTGGGGGTAACGAATGACAGTCACCAGTTGAATTCTCCTGGGGGTAAGGAATGACAGTCACCAGTTGAATTCTCCTGGGGGTAAGGAATGACAGTCACCAGTTGAATTCTCCTGGGGGTGAGGAATGACAGTCATCAGTTGAATTCTCCTGGGGGTAAGGAATGACAGTCATCAGTTGAATTCTCCTGGGGGTAAGGAAAGACAGTCACCAGTTGAATTCTCCTGGGGGTAAGGAATGACAGTCACCAGTTGAATTCTCCTGGGGGGTAAGGAATGACAGTCATCAGTTGAATTCTCCTGGGGGTGAGGAATGACTCCTGGGGGATGAGGAATGACAGTCACCAGTTGAATTCTCCTGGGGGGTAAGGAATGACAGTCATCAGTTGAATTCTCCTGGGGGGTAAGGAATGACAGTCACCAGTTGAATTCTCCTGGGGGGTAAGGAATGACAGTCATCAGTTGAATTCTCCTGGGGGATAAGGAATGACAGTCACCAGTTAAATTCTCCTGGGGGGTAAGGAATGACAGTCATCAGTTGAATTATCCTGGGGGATAAGGAATGACAGTCACCAGTTGAATTCTCCTGGGGGTAAGGAATGACAGTCACCAGTTGAATTCTCCTGGGGGGTAAGGATTGACAGTCACCAGTTGAATTCACCTGGGGGTGAGGAATGACAGTCATCAGTTGAATTCTCCTGGGGGGTAAGGAATGACAGTCACCAGTTGAATTCTCCTGGGGGTAAGGAATGACAGTCATCAGTTGAATTCTCCTGGGGGTAAGGAATGACAGTCATCAGTTGAATTCTCCTGGGGGTAAGGAATGACAGTCATCAGTTGAATTCTCCTGGGGGGTAAGGAATGACAGTCATCAGTTGAATTCTCCTGGGGGGTAAGGAATGACAGTCACCAGTTGAATTCTCCTGGGGGTAAGGAATGACAGTCATCAGTTGAATTCTCACGGGGTAAGGAATGACAGTCATCAGTTGAATTCTCCTGGGGGTAAGGAATGACAGTCATCAGTTGAATTCTCCTGGGGGTAAGGAATGACAGTCATCAGTTGAATTCTCCTGGGGGTAAGGAATGACAGTCATCAGTTGAATTCTCCTGGGGGGTGAGGAATGACAGTCACCAGTTGAATTCTCCTGGGGGGTGAGGAATGACAGTCACCAGTTGAATTCTCCTGGGGGGTAAGGAATGACAGTCATCAGTTGAATTCTCCTGGGGGGTAAGGAATGATTTTGGGATTTTCAAGTCCCTCAGTCGAGCACCCGATTCCCCTTTTCTTGTTTAAGCTGGGTTGAAGCGTATTTTTCCACTGTTCAGGAGCCTGTTGGTGCTCGACTCGATGCACCGGTACCACTTGCCGTGCAGAAGCAAAGAGAATAGCCTATGGCTTTTGGGTGGCTGCAGTCTAACAATATTCCAGGACTTCCTTTATTTACCTGGATGGTGTCGATGGAGTCTGTCTGCGGTCGGGAGTCCGCCGCGTGTGACGAGTGGAACATGGGAGGCGGCGTGGAGGACACCATGGGGACCTAGGGAGAACAGAGGACTGACACATCACACTTCTACCACACCTCAGACAGTAGTACTTTCCAACAATCCCTAAAAGGGAAAACGGATGAATCGCCACAAGCGAGTGGTCGACAATAGAGTTACAGACAGAGATCAAGTAATAAACAAGGTCGCAGTAGGAGAAACAGAGGATCATATCTGGCCAGGTGGGATGATGATGTTATGGTGCTTTTAGAAAGAACAACCTGCTGTCATGCTGTGGTAAAACCCCTCTGTAAACTCACTTGTGTGGGCTCAGGCTGTATAGAAACAGTGTGTGGTGAGAGGCAGGATTCTGGGTGGGCTGGGGGACAGCCCATCTGAGGCAGGTCTATGTTGGAGGCTTCATGGGCTGGGCCGATACGATGGCTGGGTCGATGAGCTGGGCCGATACGATGGCTGGGTCAATGGGCTGGGCCGATACGATGGCTGGGTCAATACGATGGCTGGGTCAATGGGCTGGGCCGATACGATGGCTGGGTCAATGGGCCAATACGATGGCTGGGTCAATGGGCTGGGCCGATACGATGGCTGGGTCAATGGGCCGATACAATGGCTGGGTCAATGGGCTGGGCCGATACGATGGCTGGGTCAATGGGCTGCCAATCAAACTCCAGCATTGAGTCCTGAGGCAGGAAACAGTTATGGCTGAATATCAAAAATGCTTCATTGATCATCATGTCCAAGGTCCAAATAGAGAAACCACAGTCAACCAGCTAGGAGCCCAATGCTCTATATCTGTCCCACAGTCAACCAGCTAGGAGCCCAAGGCTCTATATCTGTCCCACAGTCAACCAGCTAGGAGCCCAACACTCTATATCTGTCCCACAGTCAACCAGCTAGGAGCCCAGGGCTCTATATCTGTCCCACAGTCAACCAGCTAGGAGCCCAACACTCTATATCTGTCCCACAGTCAACCAGCTAGGAGCCCAGGGCTCTATATCTGAACCAGTCAACCAGCTAGGAGCCCAATGCTCTATATCTGTCCCACAGTCAACCAGCTAGGAGCCCAATGCTCTATATCTGTCCCACAGTCAACCAGCTAGGAGCCCAACACTCTATATCTGTCCCACAGTCAACCAGCTAGGAGCCCAGGGCTCTATATCTGAACCAGTCAACCAGCTAGGAGCCCAATGCTCTATATCTGTCCCACAGTCAACCAGCTAGGAGCCCAAGGCTCTATATCTGTCCCACAGTCAACCAGCTAGGAGCCCAAGGCTCTATATCTGTCCCACAGTCAACCAGCTAGGAGCCCAAAGCTCTATATCTGTCCCACAGTCAACCAGCTAGGAGCCCAATGCTCTATATCTGTCCCACAGTCAACCAGCTAGGAGCCCAATGCTCTATATCTGTCCCACAGTCAACCAGCTAGGAGCCCAATGCTCTATATCTGTCCCACAGTCAACCAGCTAGGAGCCCAAGGCTCTATATCTGTCCCACAGTCAACCAGCTAGGAGCCCAAGGCTCTATATCTGACCCACAGTCAACCAGCTAGGAGCCCAAGGCTCTATATCTGTCCTACAGTCAACCAGCTAGGAGCCCAATGCTCTATATCTGTCCCACAGTCAACCAGCTAGGAGCCCAAGGCTCTATATCTGTCCCACAGTCAACCAGCTAGGAGCCCAATGCTCTATATCTGTCCCACAGTCAACCAGCTAGGAGCCCAATGCTCTATATCTGTCCCACAGTCAACCAGCTAGGAGCCCAATGCTCTATATCTGTCCCACAGTCAACCAGCTAGGAGCCCAAGGCTCTATATCTGTCCCACAGTCAACCAGCTAGGAGCCCAAGGCTCTATATCTGTCCCACAGTCAACCAGCTAGGAGCCCAAGGCTCTATATCTGTCCCACAGTCAACCAGCTAGGAGCCCAACACTCTATATCTGTCCCACAGTCAACCAGCTAGGAGCCCAGGGCTCTATATCTGTCCCACAGTCAACCAGCTAGGAGCCCAATGCTCTATATCTGTCCCACAGTCAACCAGCTAGGAGCCCAAGGCTCTATATCTGTCCCACAGTCAACCAGCTAGGAGCCCAACACTCTATATCTGTCCCACAGTCAACCAGCTAGGAGCCCAGGGCTCTATATCTGTCCCACAGTCAACCAGCTAGGAGCCCAACACTCTATATCTGTCCCACAGTCAACCAGCTAGGAGCCCAGTGCTCTATATCTGAACCAGTCAACCAGCTAGGAGCCCAATGCTCTATATCTGTCCCACAGTCAACCAGCTAGGAGCCCAATGCTCTATATCTGTCCCACAGTCAACCAGCTAGGAGCCCAAGGCTCTATATCTGTCCCACAGTCAACCAGCCAGGAGCCCAATGCTCTATATCTGTCCCACAGTCAACCAGCTAGGAGCCCAATGCTCTATATCTGTCCCACAGTCAACCAGCTAGGAGCCCAAGGCTCTATATCTGTCCCACAGTCAACCAGCTAGGAGCCCAGGGCTCTATATCTGAACCAGTCAACCAGCTAGGAGCCCAATGCTCTATATCTGTCCCACAGTCAACCAGCTAGGAGCCCAAGGCTCTATATCTGTCCCACAGTCAACCAGCTAGGAGCCCAAGGCTCTATATCTGTCCCACAGTCAACCAGCTAGGAGCCCAAAGCTCTATATCTGTCCCACAGTCAACCAGCTAGGAGCCCAATGCTCTATATCTGTCCCACAGTCAACCAGCTAGGAGCCCAATGCTCTATATCTGTCCCACAGTCAACCAGCTAGGAGCCCTATGCTCTATATCTGTCCCACAGTCAACCAGCTAGGAGCCCAAGGCTCTATATCTGTCCCACAGTCAACCAGCTAGGAGCCCAAGGCTCTATATCTGTCCTACAGTCAACCAGCTAGGAGCCCAATGCTCTATATCTGTCCCACAGTCAACCAGCTAGGAGCCCAAGGCTCTATATCTGTCCCACAGTCAACCAGCTAGGAGCCCAATGCTCTATATCTGTCCCACAGTCAACCAGCTAGGAGCCCAATGCTCTATATCTGTCCCACAGTCAACCAGCTAGGAGCCCAATGCTCTATATCTGTCCCACAGTCAACCAGCTAGGAGCCCAAGGCTCTATATCTGTCCCACAGTCAACCAGCTAGGAGCCCAATGCTCTATATCTGTCCCACAGTCAACCAGCTAGGAGCCCAATGCTCTATATCTGTCCCACAGTCAACCAGCTAGGAGCCCAATGCTCTATATCTGTCCCACAGTCAACCAGCTAGGAGCCCAACACTCTATATCTGTCCCACAGTCAACCAGCTAGGAGCCCAGGGCTCTATATCTGAACCAGTCAACCAGCTAGGAGCCCAATGCTCTATATCTGTCCCACAGTCAACCAGCTAGGAGCCCAAGGCTCTATATCTGTCCCACAGTCAACCAGCTAGGAGCCCAAGGCTCTATATCTGTCCCACAGTCAACCAGCTAGGAGCCCAAAGCTCTATATCTGTCCCACAGTCAACCAGCTAGGAGCCCAATGCTCTATATCTGTCCCACAGTCAACCAGCTAGGAGCCCAATGCTCTATATCTGTCCCACAGTCAACCAGCTAGGAGCCCAATGCTCTATATCTGTCCCACAGTCAACCAGCTAGGAGCCCAAGGCTCTATATCTGTCCCACAGTCAACCAGCTAGGAGCCCAAGGCTCTATATCTGACCCACAGTCAACCAGCTAGGAGCCCAAGGCTCTATATCTGTCCTACAGTCAACCAGCTAGGAGCCCAATGCTCTATATCTGTCCCACAGTCAACCAGCTAGGAGCCCAAGGCTCTATATCTGTCCCACAGTCAACCAGCTAGGAGCCCAATGCTCTATATCTGTCCCACAGTCAACCAGCTAGGAGCCCAATGCTCTATATCTGTCCCACAGTCAACCAGCTAGGAGCCCAATGCTCTATATCTGTCCCACAGTCAACCAGCTAGGAGCCCAAGGCTCTATATCTGTCCCACAGTCAACCAGCTAGGAGCCCAAGGCTCTATATCTGTCCCACAGTCAACCAGCTAGGAGCCCAAGGCTCTATATCTGTCCCACAGTCAACCAGCTAGGAGCCCAACACTCTATATCTGTCCCACAGTCAACCAGCTAGGAGCCCAGGGCTCTATATCTGTCCCACAGTCAACCAGCTAGGAGCCCAATGCTCTATATCTGTCCCACAGTCAACCAGCTAGGAGCCCAAGGCTCTATATCTGTCCCACAGTCAACCAGCTAGGAGCCCAACACTCTATATCTGTCCCACAGTCAACCAGCTAGGAGCCCAGGGCTCTATATCTGTCCCACAGTCAACCAGCTAGGAGCCCAACACTCTATATCTGTCCCACAGTCAACCAGCTAGGAGCCCAGTGCTCTATATCTGAACCAGTCAACCAGCTAGGAGCCCAATGCTCTATATCTGTCCCACAGTCAACCAGCTAGGAGCCCAATGCTCTATATCTGTCCCACAGTCAACCAGCTAGGAGCCCAAGGCTCTATATCTGTCCCACAGTCAACCAGCCAGGAGCCCAATGCTCTATATCTGTCCCACAGTCAACCAGCTAGGAGCCCAATGCTCTATATCTGTCCCACAGTCAACCAGCTAGGAGCCCAAGGCTCTATATCTGTCCCACAGTCAACCAGCTAGGAGCCCAGGGCTCTATATCTGAACCAGTCAACCAGCTAGGAGCCCAATGCTCTATATCTGTCCCACAGTCAACCAGCTAGGAGCCCAAGGCTCTATATCTGTCCCACAGTCAACCAGCTAGGAGCCCAAGGCTCTATATCTGTCCCACAGTCAACCAGCTAGGAGCCCAAAGCTCTATATCTGTCCCACAGTCAACCAGCTAGGAGCCCAATGCTCTATATCTGTCCCACAGTCAACCAGCTAGGAGCCCAATGCTCTATATCTGTCCCACAGTCAACCAGCTAGGAGCCCTATGCTCTATATCTGTCCCACAGTCAACCAGCTAGGAGCCCAAGGCTCTATATCTGTCCCACAGTCAACCAGCTAGGAGCCCAAGGCTCTATATCTGTCCTACAGTCAACCAGCTAGGAGCCCAATGCTCTATATCTGTCCCACAGTCAACCAGCTAGGAGCCCAAGGCTCTATATCTGTCCCACAGTCAACCAGCTAGGAGCCCAATGCTCTATATCTGTCCCACAGTCAACCAGCTAGGAGCCCAATGCTCTATATCTGTCCCACAGTCAACCAGCTAGGAGCCCAATGCTCTATATCTGTCCCACAGTCAACCAGCTAGGAGCCCAAGGCTCTATATCTGTCCCACAGTCAACCAGCTAGGAGCCCAAGGCTCTATATCTGTCCCACAGTCAACCAGATAGGAGCCCAAGGCTCTATATCTGTCCCACAGTCAACCAGCTAGGAGCCCAACACTCTATATCTGTCCCACAGTCAACCAGCTAGGAGCCCAGGGCTCTATATCTGTCCCACAGTCAACCAGCTAGGAGCCCAATGCTCTATATCTGTCCCACAGTCAACCAGCTAGGAGCCCAAGGCTCTATATCTGTCCCACAGTCAACCAGCTAGGAGCCCAACACTCTATATCTGTCCCACAGTCAACCAGCTAGGAGCCCAGGGCTCTATATCTGTCCCACAGTCAACCAGCTAGGAGACCAAGGCTCTATATCTGTCCCACAGTCAACCAGCTAGGAGCCCAAGGCTCTATATCTGTCCCACAGTCAACCAGCTAGGAGCCCAAGGCTCTATATCTGTCCCACAGTCAACCAGCTAGGAGCCCAATGCTCTATATCTGAACCAGTCATCCAGCTAGGAGCCCAATGCTCTATATCTGTCCCACAGTCAACCAGCTAGGAGCCCAATGCTCTATATCTGTCCCACAGTCAACCAGCTAGGAGCCCAAGGCTCTATATCTGTCCCACAGTCAACCAGCTAGGAGCCAAAGGCTCTATATCTGTCCCACAGTCAACCAGCTAGGAGCCCAACGCTCTAGATCTGAACCAGTCAACCAGCTAGGAGCCCAACACTCTATATCTGAACCAGTCAACCAGCTAGGAGCCCAGGGCTCTATATCTGAACCAGTCAACCAGCTAGGAGCCCAAAGCTCTATATCTGTCCCACAGTCAACCAGCTAGGAGCCCAAGGCTCTATATCTGTCCCACAGTCAACCAGCTAGGAGCCCAAGGCTCTATATCTGTCCCACAGTCAACCAGCTAGGAGCCCAAGGCTCTATATCTGTCCCACAGTCAACCAGCTAGGAGCCCAATGCTCTATATCTGTCCCACAGTCAACCAGCTAGGAGCCCAATGCTCTATATCTGTCCCACAGTCAACCAGCTAGGAGCCCAAGGCTCTATATCTATCCCACAGTCAACCAGCTAGGAGCCCAAAGCTCTATATCTGTCCCACAGTCAACCAGCTAGGAGCCCAAGGCTCTATATCTGTCCCACAGTCAACCAGCTAGGAGCCCAAGGCTCTATATCTATCCCACAGTCAACCAGCTAGGAGCCCAAGGCTCTATATCTGTCCCACAGTCAACCAGCTAGGAGCCCAACACTCTATATCTGAACCAGTCAACCAGCTAGGAGCCCAAGGCTCTATATCTGTCCCACAGTCAACCAGCTAGGAGCCCAAGGCTCTATATCTATCCCACAGTCAACCAGCTAGGAGCCCAAGGCTCTATATCTGTCCCACAGTCAACCAGCTAGGAGCCCAAGGCTCTATATCTGTCCCACAGTCAACCAGCTAGGAGCCCAAGGCTCTATATCTGTCCCACAGTCAACCAGCTAAGAGCCCAATGCTCTATATCTGAACCAGTCATCCAGCTAGGAGCCCAATGCTCTATATCTGTCCCACAGTCAACCAGCTAGGAGCCCAATGCTCTATATCTGAACCAGTCATCCAGCTAGGAGCCCAATGCTCTATATCTGTCCCACAGTCAACCAGCTAGGAGCCCAATGCTCTATATCTGTCCCACAGTCAACCAGCTAGGAGCCCAAGGCTCTATATCTGTCCCACAGTCAACCAGCTAGGAGCCCAAGGCTCTATATCTGTCCCACAGTCAACCAGCTAGGAGCCCAACGCTCTAGATCTGAACCAGTCAACCAGCTAGGAGCCCAACACTCTATATCTGAACCAGTCAACCAGCTAGGAGCCCAAGGCTCTATATCTGAACCAGTCAACCAGCTAGGAGCCCAAGGCTCTATATCTATCCCACAGTCAGCCAGCTAGGAGCCCAAGGCTCTATATCTGTCCCACAGTCAACCAGCTCGGAGCCCAACACTCTATATCTGAGCCAGTCAACCAGCTAGGAGCCCAGGGCTCTATATCTGAACCAGTCAACCAGCTAGGAGCCCAAAGCTCTATATCTGTCCCACAGTCAACCAGCTAGGAGCCCAAGGCTCTATATCTGTCCCACAGTCAACCAGCTAGGAGCCCAATGCTCTATATCTGTCCCACAGTCAACCAGCTAGGAGCCCAACACTCTATATCTGTCCCACAGTCAACCAGCTAGGAGCCCAAGTTCTATATCTGTCCCACAGTCAACCAGCTAGGAGCCCAAGCCTCTATATCTGAACCAGTCAACCAGCTAGGAGCCCAAAGCTCTATATCTGTCCCACAGTCAACCAGCTAGGAGCCCAATGCTCTATATCTGTCCCACAGTCAACCAGCTAGGAGCCCAATGCTCTATATCTGTCCCACAGTCAACCAGCTAGGAGCCCAAGGCTCTATATCTGTCCCACAGTCAACCAGCTAGGAGCCCAAGGCTCTATATCTGTCCCACAGTCAACCAGCTAGGAGCCCAAGGCTCTATATCTGTCCCACAGTCAACCAGCTAGGAGCCCAACACTCTATATCTGTCCCACAGTCAACCAGCTAGGAGCCCAGGGCTCTATATCTGTCCCACAGTCAACCAGCTAGGAGCCCAATGCTCTATATCTGTCCCACAGTCAACCAGCTAGGAGCCCAAGGCTCTATATCTGTCCCACAGTCAACCAGCTAGGAGCCCAACACTCTATATCTGTCCCACAGTCAACCAGCTAGGAGCCCAGGGCTCTATATCTGTCCCACAGTCAACCAGCTAGGAGCCCAACACTCTATATCTGTCCCACAGTCAACCAGCTAGGAGCCCAGTGCTCTATATCTGAACCAGTCAACCAGCTAGGAGCCCAAGGCTCTATATCTATCCCACAGTCAACCAGCTAGGAGCCCAAGGCTCTATATCTGTCCCACAGTCAACCAGCTCGGAACCCAACACTCTATATCTGAACCAGTCAACCAGCTAGGAGCCCAGGGCTCTATATCTGAACCAGTCAACCAGCTAGGAGCCCAAAGCTCTATATCTGTCCCACAGTCAACCAGCTAGGAGCCCAAGGCTCTATATCTGTCCCACAGTCAACCGGCTAGGAGCCCAATGCTCTATATCTGTCCCACAGTCAACCAGCTAGGAGCCCAACACTCTATATCTGTCCCACAGTCAACCAGCTAGGAGCCCAAAGTTCTATATCTGTCCCACAGTCAACCAGCTAGGAGCCCAGTGCTCTATATCTGAACCAGTCAACCAGCTAGGAGCCCAAGGCTCTATATCTATCCCACAGTCAACCAGCTAGGAGCCCAACACTCTATATCTGTCCCACAGTCAACCAGCTAGGAGCCCAAAGCTCTATATCTGTCCCACAGTCAACCAGCTAGGAGCCCAATGCTCTATATCTGTCCCACAGTCAACCAGCTAGGAGCCCAATGCTCTATATCTGTCCCACAGTCAACCAGCTAGGAGCCCAAGGCTCTATATCTGTCCCACAGTCAACCAGCTAGGAGCCCAAGGCTCTATATCTGTCCCACAGTCAACCAGCTAGGAGCCCAAGGCTCTATATCTGTCCCACAGTCAACCAGCTAGGAGCCCAACACTCTATATCTGTCCCACAGTCAACCAGCTAGGAGCCCAGGGCTCTATATCTGTCCCACAGTCAACCAGCTAGGAGCCCAATGCTCTATATCTGTCCCACAGTCAACCAGCTAGGAGCCCAAGGCTCTATATCTGTCCCACAGTCAACCAGCTAGGAGCCCAACACTCTATATCTGTCCCACAGTCAACCAGCTAGGAGCCCAGGGCTCTATATCTGTCCCACAGTCAACCAGCTAGGAGCCCAACACTCTATATCTGTCCCACAGTCAACCAGCTAGGAGCCCAGTGCTCTATATCTGAACCAGTCAACCAGCTAGGAGCCCAATGCTCTATATCTGTCCCACAGTCAACCAGCTAGGAGCCCAATGCTCTATATCTGTCCCACAGTCAACCAGCTAGGAGCCCAAGGCTCTATATCTGTCCCACAGTCAACCAGCTAGGAGCCCAATGCTCTATATCTGTCCCACAGTCAACCAGCTAGGAGCCCAATGCTCTATATCTGTCCCACAGTCAACCAGCTAGGAGCCCAAGGCTCTATATCTGTCCCACAGTCAACCAGCTAGGAGCCCAGGGCTCTATATCTGAACCAGTCAACCAGCTAGGAGCCCAATGCTCTATATCTGTCCCACAGTCAACCAGCTAGGAGCCCAAGGCTCTATATCTGTCCCACAGTCAAACAGCTAGGAGCCCAAGGCTCTATATCTGTCCCACAGTCAACCAGCTAGGAGCCCAAAGCTCTATATCTGTCCCACAGTCAACCAGCTAGGAGCCCAATGCTCTATATCTGTCCCACAGTCAACCAGCTAGGAGCCCTATGCTCTATATCTGTCCCACAGTCAACCAGCTAGGAGCCCAGGGCTCTATATCTGAACCAGTCAACCAGCTAGGAGCCCAATGCTCTATATCTGTCCCACAGTCAACCAGCTAGGAGCCCAAGGCTCTATATCTGTCCCACAGTCAACCAGCTAGGAGCCCAAGGCTCTATATCTGTCCCACAGTCAACCAGCTAGGAGCCCAAAGCTCTATATCTGTCCCACAGTCAACCAGCTAGGAGCCCAATGCTCTATATCTGTCCCACAGTCAACCAGCTAGGAGCCCTATGCTCTATATCTGTCCCACAGTCAACCAGCTAGGAGCCCAAGGCTCTATATCTGTCCCACAGTCAACCAGCTAGGAGCCCAAGGCTCTATATCTGTCCTACAGTCAACCAGCTAGGAGCCCAATGCTCTATATCTGTCCCACAGTCAACCAGCTAGGAGCCCAAGGCTCTATATCTGTCCCACAGTCAACCAGCTAGGAGCCCAATGCTCTATATCTGTCCCACAGTCAACCAGCTAGGAGCCCAATGCTCTATATCTGTCCCACAGTCAACCAGCTAGGAGCCCAATGCTCTATATCTGTCCCACAGTCAACCAGCTAGGAGCCCAAGGCTCTATATCTGTCCCACAGTCAACCAGCTAGGAGCACAAGGCTCTATATCTGTCCCACAGTCAACCAGCTAGGAGCCCAAGGCTCTATATCTGTCCCACAGTCAACCAGCTAGGAGCCCAACACTCTATATCTGTCCCACAGTCAACCAGCTAGGAGCCCAGGGCTCTATATCTGTCCCACAGTCAACCAGCTAGGAGCCCAATGCTCTATATCTGTCCCACAGTCAACCAGCTAGGAGCCCAAGGCTCTATATCTGTCCCACAGTCAACCAGCTAGGAGCCCAACACTCTATATCTGTCCCACAGTCAACCAGCTAGGAGCCCAGGGCTCTATATCTGTCCCACAGTCAACCAGCTAGGAGCCCAACACTCTATATCTGTCCCACAGTCAACCAGCTAGGAGCCCAGGGCTCTATATCTGAACCAGTCAACCAGCTAGGAGCCCAATGCTCTATATCTGTCCCACAGTCAACCAGCTAGGAGCCCAATGCTCTATATCTGTCCCACAGTCAACCAGCTAGGAGCCCAAGGCTCTATATCTGTCCCACAGTCAACCAGCTAGGAGCCCAATGCTCTATATCTGTCCCACAGTCAACCAGCTAGGAGCCCAAGGCTCTATATCTGTCCCACAGTCAACCAGCTAGGAGCCCAAGGCTCTATATCTGACCCACAGTCAACCAGCTAGGAGCCCAAGGCTCTATATCTGTCCTACAGTCAACCAGCTAGGAGCCCAATGCTCTATATCTGTCCCACAGTCAACCAGCTAGGAGCCCAAGGCTCTATATCTGTCCCACAGTCAACCAGCTAGGAGCCCAATGCTCTATATCTGTCCCACAGTCAACCAGCTAGGAGCCCAATGCTCTATATCTGTCCCACAGTCAACCAGCTAGGAGCCCAATGCTCTATATCTGTCCCACAGTCAACCAGCTAGGAGCCCAAGGCTCTATATCTGTCCCACAGTCAACCAGCTAGGAGCCCAAGGCTCTATATCTGTCCCACAGTCAACCAGCTAGGAGCCCAACACTCTATATCTGAACCAGTCAACCAGCTAGGAGCCCAATGCTCTATATCTGTCCCATAGTCAACCAGCTAGGAGCCCAAGGCTCTATATCTGTCCCACAGTCAACCAGCTAGGAGCCCAATGCTCTATATCTGTCCCATAGTCAACCAGCTAGGAGCCCAAGGCTCTATATCTGTCCCACAGTCAACCAGCTAGGAGCCCAAGGCTCTATATCTGTCCCACAGTCAACCAGCTAGGAGACCAAGGCTCTATATCTGTCCCACAGTCAACCAGCTAGGAGCCCAAGGCTCTATATCTGTCCCACAGTCAACCAGCTAGGAGCCCAAGGCTCTATATCTGTCCCACAGTCAACCAGCTAGGAGCCCAATGCTCTATATCTGAACCAGACATCCAGCTAGGAGCCCAATGCTCTATATCTGTCCCACAGTCAACCAGCTAGGAGCCCAATGCTCTATATCTGTCCCACAGTCAACCAGCTAGGAGCCCAAGGCTCTATATCTGTCCCACAGTCAACCAGCTAGGAGCCAAAGGCTCTATATCTGTCCCACAGTCAACCAGCTAGGAGCCCAATGCTCTATATCTGTCCCACAGTCAACCAGCTAGGAGCCCAATGCTCTATATCTGTCCCACAGTCAACCAGCTAGGAGCCCAATGCTCTATATCTGTCCCACAGTCAACCAGCTAGGAGCCCAAGGCTCTATATCTGTCCCACAGTCAACCAGCTAGGAGCCCAAGGCTCTATATCTGTCCCACAGTCAACCAGCTAGGAGCCCAAGGCTCTATATCTGTCCCACAGTCAACCAGCTAGGAGCCCAACACTCTATATCTGTCCCACAGTCAACCAGCTAGGAGCCCAGGGCTCTATATCTGTCCCACAGTCAACCAGCTAGGAGTCCAATGCTCTATATCTGTCCCACAGTCAACCAGCTAGGAGCCCAAGGCTCTATATCTGTCCCACAGTCAACCAGCTAGGAGCCCAACACTCTATATCTGTCCCACAGTCAACCAGCTAGGAGCCCAGGGCTCTATATCTGTCCCACAGTCAACCAGCTAGGAGCCCAACACTCTATATCTGTCCCACAGTCAACCAGCTAGGAGCCCAGGGCTCTATATCTGAACCAGTCAACCAGCTAGGAGCCCAATGCTCTATATCTGTCCCACAGTCAACCAGCTAGGAGCCCAATGCTCTATATCTGTCCCACAGTCAACCAGCTAGGAGCCCAAGGCTCTATATCTGTCCCACAGTCAACCAGCTAGGAGCCCAATGCTCTATATCTGTCCCACAGTCAACCAGCTAGGAGCCCAAGGCTCTATATCTGTCCCACAGTCAACCAGCTAGGAGCCCAAGGCTCTATATCTGTCCCACAGTCAACCAGCTAGGAGCCCAAGGCTCTATATCTGTCCCACAGTCAACCAGCTAGGAGCCCAAGGCTCTATATCTGTCCCACAGTCAACCAGCTAAGAGCCCAATGCTCTATATCTGAACCAGTCATCCAGCTAGGAGCCCAATGCTCTATATCTGTCCCACAGTCAACCAGCTAGGAGCCCAATGCTCTATATCTGAACCAGTCATCCAGCTAGGAGCCCAATGCTCTATATCTGTCCCACAGTCAACCAGCTAGGAGCCCAATGCTCTATATCTGTCCCACAGTCAACCAGCTAGGAGCCCAAGGCTCTATATCTGTCCCACAGTCAACCAGCTAGGAGCCCAAGGCTCTATATCTGTCCCACAGTCAACCAGCTAGGAGCCCAACGCTCTATATCTGAACCAGTCAACCAGCTAGGAGCCCAACACTCTATATCTGAACCAGTCAACCAGCTAGGAGCCCAAGGCTCTATATCTGAACCAGTCAACCAGCTAGGAGCCCAAGGCTCTATATCTATCCCACAGTCAACCAGCTAGGAGCCCAAGGCTCTATATCTGTCCCACAGTCAACCAGCTCGGAACCCAACACTCTATATCTGAACCAGTCAACCAGCTAGGAGCCCAGGGCTCTATATCTGAACCAGTCAACCAGCTAGGAGCCCAAAGCTCTATATCTGTCCCACAGTCAACCAGCTAGGAGCCCAAGGCTCTATATCTGTCCCACAGTCAACCGGCTAGGAGCCCAATGCTCTATATCTGTCCCACAGTCAACCAGCTAGGAGCCCAACACTCTATATCTGTCCCACAGTCAACCAGCTAGGAGCCCAAAGTTCTATATCTGTCCCACAGTCAACCAGCTAGGAGCCCAAGGCTCTATATCTGAACCAGTCAACCAGCTAGGAGCCCAAAGCTCTATATCTGTCCCACAGTCAACCAGCTAGGAGCCCAATGCTCTATATCTGTCCCACAGTCAACCAGCTAGGAGCCAAATGCTCTATATCTGTCCCACAGTCAACCAGCTAGGAGCCCAAGGCTCTATATCTGTCCCACAGTCAACCAGCTAGGAGCCCAAGGCTCTATATCTGTCCCACAGTCAACCAGCTAGGAGCCCAAGGCTCTATATCTGTCCCACAGTCAACCAGCTAGGAGCCCAACACTCTATATCTGTCCCACAGTCAACCAGCTAGGAGCCCAGGGCTCTATATCTGTCCCACAGTCAACCAGCTAGGAGCCCAATGCTCTATATCTGTCCCACAGTCAACCAGCTAGGAGCCCAACACTCTATATCTGTCCCACAGTCAACCAGCTAGGAGCCCAGGGCTCTATATCTGTCCCACAGTCAACCAGCTAGGAGCCCAACACTCTATATCTGTCCCACAGTCAACCAGCTAGGAGCCCAGTGCTCTATATCTGAACCAGTCAACCAGCTAGGAGCCCAATGCTCTATATCTGTCCCACAGTCAACCAGCTAGGAGCCCAATGCTCTATATCTGTCCCACAGTCAACCAGCTAGGAGCCCAAGGCTCTATATCTGTCCCACAGTCAACCAGCTAGGAGCCCAATGCTCTATATCTGTCCCACAGTCAACCAGCTAGGAGCCCAATGCTCTATATCTGTCCCACAGTCAACCAGCTAGGAGCCCAAGGCTCTATATCTGTCCCACAGTCAACCAGCTAGGAGCCCAGGGCTCTATATCTGAACCAGTCAACCAGCTAGGAGCCCAATGCTCTATATCTGTCCCACAGTCAACCAGCTAGGAGCCCAAGGCTCTATATCTGTCCCACAGTCAACCAGCTAGGAGCCCAAGGCTCTATATCTGTCCCACAGTCAACCAGCTAGGAGCCCAAAGCTCTATATCTGTCCCACAGTCAACCAGCTAGGAGCCCAATGCTCTATATCTGTCCCACAGTCAACCAGCTAGGAGCCCAATGCTCTATATCTGTCCCACAGTCAACCAGCTAGGAGCCCTATGCTCTATATCTGTCCCACAGTCAACCAGCTAGGAGCCCAAGGCTCTATATCTGTCCCACAGTCAACCAGCTAGGAGCCCAAGGCTCTATATCTGTCCTACAGTCAACCAGCTAGGAGCCCAATGCTCTATATCTGTCCCACAGTCAACCAGCTAGGAGCCCAAGGCTCTATATCTGTCCCACAGTCAACCAGCTAGGAGCCCAATGCTCTATATCTGTCCCACAGTCAACCAGCTAGGAGCCCAATGCTCTATATCTGTCCCACAGTCAACCAGCTAGGAGCCCAATTCTCTATATCTGTCCCACAGTCAACCAGCTAGGAGCCCAAGGCTCTATATCTGTCCCACAGTCAACCAGCTAGGAGCCCAAGGCTCTATATCTGTCCCACAGTCAACCAGCTAGGAGCCCAAGGCTCTATATCTGTCCCACAGTCAACCAGCTAGGAGCCCAACACTCTATATCTGTCCCACAGTCAACCAGCTAGGAGCCCAAGGCTCTATATCTGTCCCACAGTCAACCGGCTAGGAGCCCAATGCTCTATATCTGTCCCACAGTCAACCAGCTAGGAGCCCAACACTCTATATCTGTCCCACAGTCAACCAGCTAGGAGCCCAAAGTTCTATATCTGTCCCACAGTCAACCAGCTAGGAGCCCAAGGCTCTATATCTGAACCAGTCAACCAGCTAGGAGCCCAAAGCTCTATATCTGTCCCACAGTCAACCAGCTAGGAGCCCAATGCTCTATATCTGTCCCACAGTCAACCAGCTAGGAGCCCAATGCTCTATATCTGTCCCACAGTCAACCAGCTAGGAGCCCAAGGCTCTATATCTGTCCCACAGTCAACCAGCTAGGAGCCCAAGGCTCTATATCTGTCCCACAGTCAACCAGCTAGGAGCCCAAGGCTCTATATCTGTCCCACAGTCAACCAGCTAGGAGCCCAACACTCTATATCTGTCCCACAGTCAACCAGCTAGGAGCCCAGGGCTCTATATCTGTCCCACAGTCAACCAGCTAGGAGCCCAATGCTCTATATCTGTCCCACAGTCAACCAGCTAGGAGCCCAACACTCTATATCTGTCCCACAGTCAACCAGCTAGGAGCCCAGGGCTCTATATCTGTCCCACAGTCAACCAGCTAGGAGCCCAACACTCTATATCTGTCCCACAGTCAACCAGCTAGGAGCCCAGTGCTCTATATCTGAACCAGTCAACCAGCTAGGAGCCCAATGCTCTATATCTGTCCCACAGTCAACCAGCTAGGAGCCCAATGCTCTATATCTGTCCCACAGTCAACCAGCTAGGAGCCCAAGGCTCTATATCTGTCCCACAGTCAACCAGCTAGGAGCCCAATGCTCTATATCTGTCCCACAGTCAACCAGCTAGGAGCCCAATGCTCTATATCTGTCCCACAGTTAACAAGCTAGGAGCCCAAGGCTCTATATCTGTCCCACAGTCAACCAGCTAGGAGCCCAAGGCTCTATATCTGTCCCACAGTCAACCAGCTAGGAGCCCAAGGCTCTATATCTGTCCCACAGTCAACCAGCTAGGAGCCCAACACTCTATATCTGTCCCACAGTCAACCAGCTAGGAGCCCAGGGCTCTATATCTGTCCCACAGTCAACCAGCTAGGAGTCCAATGCTCTATATCTGTCCCACAGTCAACCAGCTAGGAGCCCAAGGCTCTATATCTGTCCCACAGTCAACCAGCTAGGAGCCCAAGGCTCTATATCTGAACCAGTCAACCAGCTAGGAGCCCAATGCTCTATATCTGTCCCACAGTCAACCAGCTAGGAGCCCAACACTCTATATCTGTCCCACAGTCAACCAGCTAGGAGCCCAGGGCTCTATATCTGAACCAGTCAACCAGCTAGGAGCCCAATGCTCTATATCTGTCCCACAGTCAACCAGCTAGGAGCCCAATGCTCTATATCTGTCCCACAGTCAACCAGCTAGGAGCCCAAGGCTCTATATCTGTCCCACAGTCAACCAGCTAGGAGCCCAATGCTCTATATCTGTCCCACAGTCAACCAGCTAGGAGCCCAAGGCTCTATATCTGTCCCACAGTCAACCAGCTAGGAGCCCAAGGCTCTATATCTGTCCCACAGTCAACCAGCTAGGAGCCCAAGGCTCTATATCTGTCCCACAGTCAACCAGCTAGGAGCCCAAGGCTCTATATCTGTCCCACAGTCAACCAGCTAAGAGCCCAATGCTCTATATCTGAACCAGTCATCCAGCTAGGAGCCCAATGCTCTATATCTGTCCCACAGTCAACCAGCTAGGAGCCCAATGCTCTATATCTGAACCAGTCATCCAGCTAGGAGCCCAATGCTCTATATCTGTCCCACAGTCAGATCTGAACCAGCCAGCAAGCCCAAGGCTATAGTCCCACAGTCAACCAGCTAGGAGCCCAAGGCTCTATATCTGTCCCACAGTCAACCAGCTAGGAGCCCAAGGCTCTATATCTGTCCCACAGTCAACCAGCTAGGAGCCCAAGGCTCTATATCTGTCCCACAGTCAACCAGCTAGGAGCCCAACACTCTATATCTGAACCAGTCAACCAGCTAGGAGCCCAACACTCTATATCTGAACCAGTCAACCAGCTAGGAGCCCAATGCTCTATATCTGAACCAGTCAACCAGCTAGGAGCCCAAGGCTCTATATCTATCCCACAGTCAACCAGCTAGGAGCCCAAGGCTCTATATCTGTCCCACAGTCAACCAGCTAGGAGCCCAACACTCTATATCTGAACCAGTCAACCAGCTAGGAGCCCAGGGCTCTATATCTGAACCAGTCAACCAGCTAGGAGCCCAAAGCTCTATATCTGTCCCACAGTCAACCAGCTAGGAGCCCAAGGCTCTATATCTGTCCCACAGTCAACCGGCTAGGAGCCCAATGCTCTATATCTGTCCCACAGTCAACCAGCTAGGAGCCCAACACTCTATATCTGTCCCACAGTCAACCAGCTAGGAGCCCAAAGTTCTATATCTGTCCCACAGTCAACCAGCTAGGAGCCCAAGGCTCTATATCTGAACCAGTCAACCAGCTAGGAGCCCAAAGCTCTATATCTGTCCCACAGTCAACCAGCTAGGAGCCCAATGCTCTATATCTGTCCCACAGTCAACCAGCTAGGAGCCCAATGCTCTATATCTGTCCCACAGTCAACCAGCTAGGAGCCCAAGGCTCTATATCTGTCCCACAGTCAACCAGCTAGGAGCCCAAGGCTCTATATCTGTCCCACAGTCAACCAGCTAGGAGCCCAAGGCTCTATATCTGTCCCACAGTCAACCAGCTAGGAGCCCAACACTCTATATCTGTCCCACAGTCAACCAGCTAGGAGCCCAGGGCTCTATATCTGTCCCACAGTCAACCAGCTAGGAGCCCAATGCTCTATATCTGTCCCACAGTCAACCAGCTAGGAGCCCAACACTCTATATCTGTCCCACAGTCAACCAGCTAGGAGCCCAGGGCTCTATATCTGTCCCACAGTCAACCAGCTAGGAGCCCAACACTCTATATCTGTCCCACAGTCAACCAGCTAGGAGCCCAGTGCTCTATATCTGAACCAGTCAACCAGCTAGGAGCCCAATGCTCTATATCTGTCCCACAGTCAACCAGCTAGGAGCCCAATGCTCTATATCTGTCCCACAGTCAACCAGCTAGGAGCCCAAGGCTCTATATCTGTCCCACAGTCAACCAGCTAGGAGCCCAATGCTCTATATCTGTCCCACAGTCAACCAGCTAGGAGCCCAATGCTCTATATCTGTCCCACAGTCAACCAGCTAGGAGCCCAAGGCTCTATATCTGTCCCACAGTCAACCAGCTAGGAGCCCAGGGCTCTATATCTGAACCAGTCAACCAGCTAGGAGCCCAATGCTCTATATCTGTCCCAC
Organism: Oncorhynchus masou masou; assembly: GCF_036934945.1. Classification (NCBI taxonomy): domain Eukaryota; kingdom Metazoa; phylum Chordata; class Actinopteri; order Salmoniformes; family Salmonidae; genus Oncorhynchus; species Oncorhynchus masou. The sequence continues at coordinate 4,270,514 of NC_088233.1, forward strand.
AGTCAACCAGCTAGGAGCCCAAGGCTCTATATCTGTCCCACAGTCAACCAGCTAGGAGCCCAAGGCTCTATATCTGTCCCACAGTCAACCAGCTAGGAGCCCAAAGCTCTATATCTGTCCCACAGTCAACCAGCTAGGAGCCCAATGCTCTATATCTGTCCCACAGTCAACCAGCTAGGAGCCCAATGCTCTATATCTGTCCCACAGTCAACCAGCTAGGAGCCCTATGCTCTATATCTGTCCCACAGTCAACCAGCTAGGAGCCCAAGGCTCTATATCTGTCCCACAGTCAACCAGCTAGGAGCCCAAGGCTCTATATCTGTCCTACAGTCAACCAGCTAGGAGCCCAATGCTCTATATCTGTCCCACAGTCAACCAGCTAGGAGCCCAAGGCTCTATATCTGTCCCACAGTCAACCAGCTAGGAGCCCAATGCTCTATATCTGTCCCACAGTCAACCAGCTAGGAGCCCAATGCTCTATATCTGTCCCACAGTCAACCAGCTAGGAGCCCAATTCTCTATATCTGTCCCACAGTCAACCAGCTAGGAGCCCAAGGCTCTATATCTGTCCCACAGTCAACCAGCTAGGAGCCCAAGGCTCTATATCTGTCCCACAGTCAACCAGCTAGGAGCCCAAGGCTCTATATCTGTCCCACAGTCAACCAGCTAGGAGCCCAACACTCTATATCTGTCCCACAGTCAACCAGCTAGGAGCCCAAGGCTCTATATCTGTCCCACAGTCAACCGGCTAGGAGCCCAATGCTCTATATCTGTCCCACAGTCAACCAGCTAGGAGCCCAACACTCTATATCTGTCCCACAGTCAACCAGCTAGGAGCCCAAAGTTCTATATCTGTCCCACAGTCAACCAGCTAGGAGCCCAAGGCTCTATATCTGAACCAGTCAACCAGCTAGGAGCCCAAAGCTCTATATCTGTCCCACAGTCAACCAGCTAGGAGCCCAATGCTCTATATCTGTCCCACAGTCAACCAGCTAGGAGCCCAATGCTCTATATCTGTCCCACAGTCAACCAGCTAGGAGCCCAAGGCTCTATATCTGTCCCACAGTCAACCAGCTAGGAGCCCAAGGCTCTATATCTGTCCCACAGTCAACCAGCTAGGAGCCCAACACTCTATATCTGTCCCACAGTCAACCAGCTAGGAGCCCAGGGCTCTATATCTGTCCCACAGTCAACCAGCTAGGAGCCCAATGCTCTATATCTGTCCCACAGTCAACCAGCTAGGAGCCCAACACTCTATATCTGTCCCACAGTCAACCAGCTAGGAGCCCAGGGCTCTATATCTGTCCCACAGTCAACCAGCTAGGAGCCCAACACTCTATATCTGTCCCACAGTCAACCAGCTAGGAGCCCAGTGCTCTATATCTGAACCAGTCAACCAGCTAGGAGCCCAATGCTCTATATCTGTCCCACAGTCAACCAGCTAGGAGCCCAATGCTCTATATCTGTCCCACAGTCAACCAGCTAGGAGCCCAAGGCTCTATATCTGTCCCACAGTCAACCAGCTAGGAGCCCAATGCTCTATATCTGTCCCACAGTCAACCAGCTAGGAGCCCAATGCTCTATATCTGTCCCACAGTCAACCAGCTAGGAGCCCAAGGCTCTATATCTGTCCCACAGTCAACCAGCTAGGAGCCCAGGGCTCTATATCTGAACCAGTCAACCAGCTAGGAGCCCAATGCTCTATATCTGTCCCACAGTCAACCAGCTAGGAGCCCAAGGCTCTATATCTGTCCCACAGTCAACCAGCTAGGAGCCCAAGGCTCTATATCTGTCCCACAGTCAACCAGCTAGGAGCCCAAAGCTCTATATCTGTCCCACAGTCAACCAGCTAGGAGCCCAATGCTCTATATCTGTCCCACAGTCAACCAGCTAGGAGCCCAATGCTCTATATCTGTCCCACAGTCAACCAGCTAGGAGCCCTATGCTCTATATCTGTCCCACAGTCAACCAGCTAGGAGCCCAAGGCTCTATATCTGTCCCACAGTCAACCAGCTAGGAGCCCAAGGCTCTATATCTGTCCTACAGTCAACCAGCTAGGAGCCCAATGCTCTATATCTGTCCCACAGTCAACCAGCTAGGAGCCCAAGGCTCTATATCTGTCCCACAGTCAACCAGCTAGGAGCCCAATGCTCTATATCTGTCCCACAGTCAACCAGCTAGGAGCCCAATGCTCTATATCTGTCCCACAGTCAACCAGCTAGGAGCCCAATGCTCTATATCTGTCCCACAGTCAACCAGCTAGGAGCCCAAGGCTCTATATCTGTCCCACAGTCAACCAGCTAGGAGCCCAAGGCTCTATATCTGTCCCACAGTCAACCAGCTAGGAGCCCAAGGCTCTATATCTGTCCCACAGTCAACCAGCTAGGAGCCCAACACTCTATATCTGTCCCACAGTCAACCAGCTAGGAGCCCAGGGCTCTATATCTGTCCCACAGTCAACCAGCTAGGAGCCCAATGCTCTATATCTGTCCCACAGTCAACCAGCTAGGAGCCCAAGGCTCTATATCTGTCCCACAGTCAACCAGCTAGGAGCCCAACACTCTATATCTGTCCCACAGTCAACCAGCTAGGAGCCCAAGGCTCTATATCTGTCCCACAGTCAACCGGCTAGGAGCCCAATGCTCTATATCTGTCCCACAGTCAACCAGCTAGGAGCCCAACACTCTATATCTGTCCCACAGTCAACCAGCTAGGAGCCCAAAGTTCTATATCTGTCCCACAGTCAACCAGCTAGGAGCCCAAGGCTCTATATCTGAACCAGTCAACCAGCTAGGAGCCCAAAGCTCTATATCTGTCCCACAGTCAACCAGCTAGGAGCCCAATGCTCTATATCTGTCCCACAGTCAACCAGCTAGGAGCCCAATGCTCTATATCTGTCCCACAGTCAACCAGCTAGGAGCCCAAGGCTCTATATCTGTCCCACAGTCAACCAGCTAGGAGCCCAAGGCTCTATATCTGTCCCACAGTCAACCAGCTAGGAGCCCAAGGCTCTATATCTGTCCCACAGTCAACCAGCTAGGAGCCCAACACTCTATATCTGTCCCACAGTCAACCAGCTAGGAGCCCAGGGCTCTATATCTGTCCCACAGTCAACCAGCTAGGAGCCCAATGCTCTATATCTGTCCCACAGTCAACCAGCTAGGAGCCCAACACTCTATATCTGTCCCACAGTCAACCAGCTAGGAGCCCAGGGCTCTATATCTGTCCCACAGTCAACCAGCTAGGAGCCCAACACTCTATATCTGTCCCACAGTCAACCAGCTAGGAGCCCAGTGCTCTATATCTGAACCAGTCAACCAGCTAGGAGCCCAATGCTCTATATCTGTCCCACAGTCAACCAGCTAGGAGCCCAATGCTCTATATCTGTCCCACAGTCAACCAGCTAGGAGCCCAAGGCTCTATATCTGTCCCACAGTCAACCAGCTAGGAGCCCAATGCTCTATATCTGTCCCACAGTCAACCAGCTAGGAGCCCAATGCTCTATATCTGTCCCACAGTCAACCAGCTAGGAGCCCAAGGCTCTATATCTGTCCCACAGTCAACCAGCTAGGAGCCCAGGGCTCTATATCTGAACCAGTCAACCAGCTAGGAGCCCAATGCTCTATATCTGTCCCACAGTCAACCAGCTAGGAGCCCAAGGCTCTATATCTGTCCCACAGTCAACCAGCTAGGAGCCCAAGGCTCTATATCTGTCCCACAGTCAACCAGCTAGGAGCCCAAAGCTCTATATCTGTCCCACAGTCAACCAGCTAGGAGCCCAATGCTCTATATCTGTCCCACAGTCAACCAGCTAGGAGCCCAATGCTCTATATCTGTCCCACAGTCAACCAGCTAGGAGCCCTATGCTCTATATCTGTCCCACAGTCAACCAGCTAGGAGCCCAAGGCTCTATATCTGTCCCACAGTCAACCAGCTAGGAGCCCAAGGCTCTATATCTGTCCTACAGTCAACCAGCTAGGAGCCCAATGCTCTATATCTGTCCCACAGTCAACCAGCTAGGAGCCCAAGGCTCTATATCTGTCCCACAGTCAACCAGCTAGGAGCCCAAGGCTCTATATCTGTCCCACAGTCAACCAGCTAGGAGCCCAAGGCTCTATATCTGTCCCACAGTCAACCAGCTAGGAGCCCAACACTCTATATCTGTCCCACAGTCAACCAGCTAGGAGCCCAGGGCTCTATATCTGTCCCACAGTCAACCAGCTAGGAGCCCAATGCTCTATATCTGTCCCACAGTCAACCAGCTAGGAGCCCAAGGCTCTATATCTGTCCCACAGTCAACCAGCTAGGAGCCCAACACTCTATATCTGTCCCACAGTCAACCAGCTAGGAGCCCAGGGCTCTATATCTGTCCCACAGTCAACCAGCTAGGAGCCCAACACTCTATATCTGTCCCACAGTCAACCAGCTAGGAGCCCAGGGCTCTATATCTGAACCAGTCAACCAGCTAGGAGCCCAATGCTCTATATCTGTCCCACAGTCAACCAGCTAGGAGCCCAATGCTCTATATCTGTCCCACAGTCAACCAGCTAGGAGCCCAAGGCTCTATATCTGTCCCACAGTCAACCAGCTAGGAGCCCAATGCTCTATATCTGTCCCACAGTCAACCAGCTAGGAGCCCAAGGCTCTATATCTGTCCCACAGTCAACCAGCTAGGAGCCCAAGGCTCTATATCTGACCCACAGTCAACCAGCTAGGAGCCCAAGGCTCTATATCTGTCCTACAGTCAACCAGCTAGGAGCCCAATGCTCTATATCTGTCCCACAGTCAACCAGCTAGGAGCCCAAGGCTCTATATCTGTCCCACAGTCAACCAGCTAGGAGCCCAATGCTCTATATCTGTCCCACAGTCAACCAGCTAGGAGCCCAATGCTCTATATCTGTCCCACAGTCAACCAGCTAGGAGCCCAATGCTCTATATCTGTCCCACAGTCAACCAGCTAGGAGCCCAAGGCTCTATATCTGTCCCACAGTCAACCAGCTAGGAGCCCAAGGCTCTATATCTGTCCCACAGTCAACCAGCTAGGAGCCCAACACTCTATATCTGAACCAGTCAACCAGCTAGGAGCCCAATGCTCTATATCTGTCCCATAGTCAACCAGCTAGGAGCCCAAGGCTCTATATCTGTCCCACAGTCAACCAGCTAGGAGCCCAATGCTCTATATCTGTCCCATAGTCAACCAGCTAGGAGCCCAAGGCTCTATATCTGTCCCACAGTCAACCAGCTAGGAGCCCAATGCTCTATATCTGTCCCACAGTCAACCAGCTAGGAGCCCTATGCTCTATATCTGTCCCACAGTCAACCAGCTAGGAGCCCAAGGCTCTATATCTGTCCCACAGTCAACCAGCTAGGAGCCCAAGGCTCTATATCTGTCCTACAGTCAACCAGCTAGGAGCCCAATGCTCTATATCTGTCCCACAGTCAACCAGCTAGGAGCCCAAGGCTCTATATCTGTCCCACAGTCAACCAGCTAGGAGCCCAATGCTCTATATCTGTCCCACAGTCAACCAGCTAGGAGCCCAATGCTCTATATCTGTCCCACAGTCAACCAGCTAGGAGCCCAATGCTCTATATCTGTCCCACAGTCAACCAGCTAGGAGCCCAAGGCTCTATATCTGTCCCACAGTCAACCAGCTAGGAGCCCAAGGCTCTATATCTGTCCCACAGTCAACCAGCTAGGAGCCCAAGGCTCTATATCTGTCCCACAGTCAACCAGCTAGGAGCCCAACACTCTATATCTGTCCCACAGTCAACCAGCTAGGAGCCCAGGGCTCTATATCTGTCCCACAGTCAACCAGCTAGGAGCCCAATGCTCTATATCTGTCCCACAGTCAACCAGCTAGGAGCCCAAGGCTCTATATCTGTCCCACAGTCAACCAGCTAGGAGCCCAACACTCTATATCTGTCCCACAGTCAACCAGCTAGGAGCCCAGGGCTCTATATCTGTCCCACAGTCAACCAGCTAGGAGCCCAACACTCTATATCTGTCCCAGTCCCACAGTCAACCAGCTAGGAGCCCAGGGCTCTATATCTGAACCAGTCAACCAGCTAGGAGCCCAATGCTCTATATCTGTCCCACAGTCAACCAGCTAGGAGCCCAATGCTCTATATCTGTCCCACAGTCAACCAGCTAGGAGCCCAAGGCTCTATATCTGTCCCACAGTCAACCAGCTAGGAGCCCAATGCTCTATATCTGTCCCACAGTCAACCAGCTAGGAGCCCAAGGCTCTATATCTGTCCCACAGTCAACCAGCTAGGAGCCCAAGGCTCTATATCTGACCCACAGTCAACCAGCTAGGAGCCCAAGGCTCTATATCTGTCCTACAGTCAACCAGCTAGGAGCCCAATGCTCTATATCTGTCCCACAGTCAACCAGCTAGGAGCCCAAGGCTCTATATCTGTCCCACAGTCAACCAGCTAGGAGCCCAATGCTCTATATCTGTCCCACAGTCAACCAGCTAGGAGCCCAATGCTCTATATCTGTCCCACAGTCAACCAGCTAGGAGCCCAATGCTCTATATCTGTCCCACAGTCAACCAGCTAGGAGCCCAAGGCTCTATATCTGTCCCACAGTCAACCAGCTAGGAGCCCAAGGCTCTATATCTGTCCCACAGTCAACCAGCTAGGAGCCCAACACTCTATATCTGAACCAGTCAACCAGCTAGGAGCCCAATGCTCTATATCTGTCCCATAGTCAACCAGCTAGGAGCCCAAGGCTCTATATCTGTCCCACAGTCAACCAGCTAGGAGCCCAATGCTCTATATCTGTCCCATAGTCAACCAGCTAGGAGCCCAAGGCTCTATATCTGTCCCACAGTCAACCAGCTAGGAGCCCAAGGCTCTATATCTGTCCCACAGTCAACCAGCTAGGAGACCAAGGCTCTATATCTGTCCCACAGTCAACCAGCTAGGAGCCCAAGGCTCTATATCTGTCCCACAGTCAACCAGCTAGGAGCCCAAGGCTCTATATCTGTCCCACAGTCAACCAGCTAGGAGCCCAATGCTCTATATCTGAACCAGTCATCCAGCTAGGAGCCCAATGCTCTATATCTGTCCCACAGTCAACCAGCTAGGAGCCCAATGCTCTATATCTGTCCCACAGTCAACCAGCTAGGAGCCCAAGGCTCTATATCTGTCCCACAGTCAACCAGCTAGGAGCCAAAGGCTCTATATCTGTCCCACAGTCAACCAGCTAGGAGCCCAATGCTCTATATCTGTCCCACAGTCAACCAGCTAGGAGCCCAATGCTCTATATCTGTCCCACAGTCAACCAGCTAGGAGCCCAATGCTCTATATCTGTCCCACAGTCAACCAGCTAGGAGCCCAAGGCTCTATATCTGTCCCACAGTCAACCAGCTAGGAGCCCAAGGCTCTATATCTGTCCCACAGTCAACCAGCTAGGAGCCCAAGGCTCTATATCTGTCCCACAGTCAACCAGCTAGGAGACCAAGGCTCTATATCTGTCCCACAGTCAACCAGCTAGGAGCCCAAGGCTCTATATCTGTCCCACAGTCAACCAGCTAGGAGCCCAAGGCTCTATATCTGTCCCACAGTCAACCAGCTAGGAGCCCAATGCTCTATATCTGAACCAGTCATCCAGCTAGGAGCCCAATGCTCTATATCTGTCCCACAGTCAACCAGCTAGGAGCCCAATGCTCTATATCTGTCCCACAGTCAACCAGCTAGGAGCCCAAGGCTCTATATCTGTCCCACAGTCAACCAGCTAGGAGCCAAAGGCTCTATATCTGTCCCACAGTCAACCAGCTAGGAGCCCAATGCTCTATATCTGTCCCACAGTCAACCAGCTAGGAGCCCAATGCTCTATATCTGTCCCACAGTCAACCAGCTAGGAGCCCAATGCTCTATATCTGTCCCACAGTCAACCAGCTAGGAGCCCAAGGCTCTATATCTGTCCCACAGTCAACCAGCTAGGAGCCCAAGGCTCTATATCTGTCCCACAGTCAACCAGCTAGGAGCCCAAGGCTCTATATCTGTCCCACAGTCAACCAGCTAGGAGCCCAACACTCTATATCTGTCCCACAGTCAACCAGCTAGGAGCCCAGGGCTCTATATCTGTCCCACAGTCAACCAGCTAGGAGCCCAATGCTCTATATCTGTCCCACAGTCAACCAGCTAGGAGCCCAAGGCTCTATATCTGTCCCACAGTCAACCAGCTAGGAGCCCAACACTCTATATCTGTCCCACAGTCAACCAGCTAGGAGCCCAGGGCTCTATATCTGTCCCACAGTCAACCAGCTAGGAGCCCAACAGTCTATATCTGTCCCACAGTCAACCAGCTAGGAGCCCAGGGCTCTATATCTGAACCAGTCAACCAGCTAGGAGCCCAATGCTCTATATCTGTCCCACAGTCAACCAGCTAGGAGCCCAATGCTCTATATCTGTCCCACAGTCAACCAGCTAGGAGCCCAAGGCTCTATATCTGTCCCACAGTCAACCAGCTAGGAGCCCAATGCTCTATATCTGTCCCACAGTCAACCAGCTAGGAGCCCAAGGCTCTATATCTGTCCCACAGTCAACCAGCTAGGAGCCCAAGGCTCTATATCTGACCCACAGTCAACCAGCTAGGAGCCCAAGGCTCTATATCTGTCCTACAGTCAACCAGCTAGAGCCCAATGCTCTATATCTGTCCCACAGTCAACCAGCTAGGAGCCCAAGGCTCTATATCTGTCCCACAGTCAACCAGCTAGGAGCCCAATGCTCTATATCTGTCCCACAGTCAACCAGCTAGGAGCCCAATGCTCTATATCTGTCCCACAGTCAACCAGCTAGGAGCCCAATGCTCTATATCTGTCCCACAGTCAACCAGCTAGGAGCCCAAGGCTCTATATCTGTCCCACAGTCAACCAGCTAGGAGCCCAAGGCTCTATATCTGTCCCACAGTCAACCAGCTAGGAGCCCAAGGCTCTATATCTGTCCCACAGTCAACCAGCTAGGAGCCCAATGCTCTATATCTGTCCCACAGTCAACCAGCTAGGAGCCCAAGGCTCTATATCTGTCCCACAGTCAACCAGCTAGGAGCCCAAGGCTCTATATCTGACCCACAGTCAACCAGCTAGGAGCCCAAGGCTCTATATCTGTCCTACAGTCAACCAGCTAGGAGCCCAATGCTCTATATCTGTCCCACAGTCAACCAGCTAGGAGCCCAATGCTCTATATCTGTCCCACAGTCAACCAGCTAGGAGCCCAATGCTCTATATCTGTCCCACAGTCAACCAGCTAGGAGCCCAATGCTCTATATCTGTCCCACAGTCAACCAGCTAGGAGCCCAATGCTCTATATCTGTCCCACAGTCAACCAGCTAGGAGCCCAAGGCTCTATATCTGTCCCACAGTCAACCAGCTAGGAGCCCAAGGCTCTATATCTGTCCCACAGTCAACCAGCTAGGAGCCCAACACTCTATATCTGAACCAGTCAACCAGCTAGGAGCCCAATGCTCTATATCTGTCCCATAGTCAACCAGCTAGGAGCCCAAGGCTCTATATCTGTCCCACAGTCAACCAGCTAGGAGCCCAATGCTCTATATCTGTCCCATAGTCAACCAGCTAGGAGCCCAAGGCTCTATATCTGTCCCACAGTCAACCAGCTAGGAGCCCAAGGCTCTATATCTGTCCCACAGTCAACCAGCTAGGAGACCAAGGCTCTATATCTGTCCCACAGTCAACCAGCTAGGAGCCCAAGGCTCTATATCTGTCCCACAGTCAACCAGCTAGGAGCCCAAGGCTCTATATCTGTCCCACAGTCAACCAGCTAGGAGCCCAATGCTCTATATCTGAACCAGTCATCCAGCTAGGAGCCCAATGCTCTATATCTGTCCCACAGTCAACCAGCTAGGAGCCCAATGCTCTATATCTGTCCCACAGTCAACCAGCTAGGAGCCCAAGGCTCTATATCTGTCCCACAGTCAACCAGCTAGGAGCCAAAGGCTCTATATCTGTCCCACAGTCAACCAGCTAGGAGCCCAATGCTCTATATCTGTCCCACAGTCAACCAGCTAGGAGCCCAATGCTCTATATCTGTCCCACAGTCAACCAGCTAGGAGCCCAATGCTCTATATCTGTCCCACAGTCAACCAGCTAGGAGCCCAAGGCTCTATATCTGTCCCACAGTCAACCAGCTAGGAGCCCAAGGCTCTATATCTGTCCCACAGTCAACCAGCTAGGAGCCCAAGGCTCTATATCTGTCCCACAGTCAACCAGCTAGGAGCCCAACACTCTATATCTGTCCCACAGTCAACCAGCTAGGAGCCCAGGGCTCTATATCTGTCCCACAGTCAACCAGCTAGGAGCCCAATGCTCTATATCTGTCCCACAGTCAACCAGCTAGGAGCCCAAGGCTCTATATCTGTCCCACAGTCAACCAGCTAGGAGCCCAACACTCTATATCTGTCCCACAGTCAACCAGCTAGGAGCCCAGGGCTCTATATCTGTCCCACAGTCAACCAGCTAGGAGCCCAACACTCTATATCTGTCCCACAGTCAACCAGCTAGGAGCCCAGGGCTCTATATCTGAACCAGTCAACCAGCTAGGAGCCCAATGCTCTATATCTGTCCCACAGTCAACCAGCTAGGAGCCCAATGCTCTATATCTGTCCCACAGTCAACCAGCTAGGAGCCCAAGGCTCTATATCTGTCCCACAGTCAACCAGCTAGGAGCCCAATGCTCTATATCTGTCCCACAGTCAACCAGCTAGGAGCCCAAGGCTCTATATCTGTCCCACAGTCAACCAGCTAGGAGCCCAAGGCTCTATATCTGACCCACAGTCAACCAGCTAGGAGCCCAAGGCTCTATATCTGTCCTACAGTCAACCAGCTAGGAGCCCAATGCTCTATATCTGTCCCACAGTCAACCAGCTAGGAGCCCAAGGCTCTATATCTGTCCCACAGTCAACCAGCTAGGAGCCCAATGCTCTATATCTGTCCCACAGTCAACCAGCTAGGAGCCCAATGCTCTATATCTGTCCCACAGTCAACCAGCTAGGAGCCCAATGCTCTATATCTGTCCCACAGTCAACCAGCTAGGAGCCCAAGGCTCTATATCTGTCCCACAGTCAACCAGCTAGGAGCCCAAGGCTCTATATCTGTCCCACAGTCAACCAGCTAGGAGCCCAACACTCTATATCTGAACCAGTCAACCAGCTAGGAGCCCAATGCTCTATATCTGTCCCATAGTCAACCAGCTAGGAGCCCAAGGCTCTATATCTGTCCCACAGTCAACCAGCTAGGAGCCCAATGCTCTATATCTGTCCCATAGTCAACCAGCTAGGAGCCCAAGGCTCTATATCTGTCCCACAGTCAACCAGCTAGGAGCCCAAGGCTCTATATCTGTCCCACAGTCAACCAGCTAGGAGACCAAGGCTCTATATCTGTCCCACAGTCAACCAGCTAGGAGCCCAAGGCTCTATATCTGTCCCACAGTCAACCAGCTAGGAGCCCAAAGCTCTATATCTGTCCCACAGTCAACCAGCTAGGAGCCCAATGCTCTATATCTGAACCAGTCATCCAGCTAGGAGCCCAAGGCTCTATATCTGTCCCACAGTCAACCAGCTAGGAGCCAAAGGCTCTATATCTGTCCCACAGTCAACCAGCTAGGAGCCCAACGCTCTAGATCTGAACCAGTCAACCAGCTAGGAGCCCAACACTCTATATCTGAACCAGTCAACCAGCTAGGAGCCCAGGGCTCTATATCTGAACCAGTCAACCAGCTAGGAGCCCAAAGCTCTATATCTGTCCCACAGTCAACCAGCTAGGAGCCCAAGGCTCTATATCTGTCCCACAGTCAACCAGCTAGGAGCCCAAGGCTCTATATCTGTCCCACAGTCAACCAGCTAGGAGCCCAAGGCTCTATATCTGTCCCACAGTCAACCAGCTAGGAGCCCAATGCTCTATATCTGTCCCACAGTCAACCAGCTAGGAGCCCAATGCTCTATATCTGTCCCACAGTCAACCAGCTAGGAGCCCAAGGCTCTATATCTGTCCCACAGTCAACCAGCTAGGAGCCCAAGGCTCTATATCTGTCCCACAGTCAACCAGCTAGGAGCCCAATGCTCTATATCTGTCCCACAGTCAACCAGCTAGGAGCCCAAGGCTCTATATCTGTCCCACAGTCAACCAGCTAGGAGCCCAAGGCTCTATATCTGTCCCACAGTCAACCAGCTAGGAGCCCAACACTCTATATCTGAACCAGTCAACCAGCTAGGAGCCCAATGCTCTATATCTGTCCCACAGTCAACCAGCTAGGAGCCCAAGGCTCTATATCTGTCCCACAGTCAACCAGCTAGGAGCCCAAGGCTCTATATCTGTCCCACAGTCAACCAGCTAGGAGCCCAAGGCTCTATATCTGTCCCACAGTCAACCAGCTAGGAGCCCAAGGCTCTATATCTGTCCCACAGTCAACCAGCTAAGAGCCCAATGCTCTATATCTGAACCAGTCATCCAGCTAGGAGCCCAATGCTCTATATCTGTCCCACAGTCAACCAGCTAGGAGCCCAATGCTCTATATCTGAACCAGTCATCCAGCTAGGAGCCCAATGCTCTATATCTGTCCCACAGTCAACCAGCTAGGAGCCCAATGCTCTATATCTGTCCCACAGTCAACCAGCTAGGAGCCCAAGGCTCTATATCTGTCCCACAGTCAACCAGCTAGGAGCCCAAGGCTCTATATCTGTCCCACAGTCAACCAGCTAGGAGCCCAACGCTCTATATCTGAACCAGTCAACCAGCTAGGAGCCCAACACTCTATATCTGAACCAGTCAACCAGCTAGGAGCCCAAGGCTCTATATCTGAACCAGTCAACCAGCTAGGAGCCCAAGGCTCTATATCTATCCCACAGTCAACCAGCTAGGAGCCCAAGGCTCTATATCTGTCCCACAGTCAACCAGCTCGGAACCCAACACTCTATATCTGAACCAGTCAACCAGCTAGGAGCCCAGGGCTCTATATCTGAACCAGTCAACCAGCTAGGAGCCCAAAGCTCTATATCTGTCCCACAGTCAACCAGCTAGGAGCCCAAGGCTCTATATCTGTCCCACAGTCAACCAGCTAGGAGCCCAACACTCTATATCTGTCCCACAGTCAACCAGCTAGGAGCCCAAAGTTCTATATCTGTCCCACAGTCAACCAGCTAGGAGCCCAAGGCTCTATATCTGAACCAGTCAACCAGCTAGGAGCCCAAAGCTCTATATCTGTCCCACAGTCAACCAGCTAGGAGCCCAAGGCTCTATATCTGTCCCACAGTCAACCGGCTAGGAGCCCAATGCTCTATATCTGTCCCACAGTCAACCAGCTAGGAGCCCAACACTCTATATCTGTCCCACAGTCAACCAGCTTGGAGCCCAAAGTTCTATATCTGTCCCACAGTCAACCAGCTAGGAGCCCAAGGCTCTATATCTGAACCAGTCAACCAGCTAGGAGCCCAAAGTTCTATATCTGTCCCACAGTCAACCAGCTAGGAGCCCAAGGCTCTATATCTGAACCAGTCAACCAGCTAGGAGCCCAAAGCTCTATATCTGTCCCACAGTCAACCAGCTAGGAGCCCAACACTCTATATCTGTCCCACAGTCAACCAGCTTGGAGCCCAAAGTTCTATATCTGTCCCACAGTCAACCAGCTAGGAGCACAATGCTTCTTATGTGTACTAGGGACGGGCACGATTAAATCTAATATCTGGATATTGGAATGGACATTTGTATTGATTTGAGCCATTTTTCCCCCTTTGTTAAAAAGGCAGTTTATGTCTAAATTATCCTTGGTGACATTTTTACCTACAAGGATATACCATGACATTTTAAATTCTCAAATTTAATAAAACAAAAACTTTTGAATTGGAGATTTAATGACTCCAACCTAAGTGTATGTAAACTTCCAACTTCAACTGTAGGCATGCATGTCATCTACCTACGTTATACAGGTACAGTGCCTTGCGAAAGTATTCGGCCCCCTTGAACTTTGCGACCTTTTGCCACATTTCAGGCTTCAAACATAAAGATATAAAACTCTATGTTTTTGTGAAGAATCAACAAGAAGTGGGACACAATCATGAAGTGGAACGACATTTATTGGATATTTCAAACTTTTTTAACAAATCAAAAACTGAAAAATTGGGCGTGCAAAATTATTTTATGTTTGAAGCCTGAAATGTGGTAAAAGGTCGCAAAGTTCAAGGGGGCCGAATACTTTCGCAAGGCACTGTATGTAGGTCATCTACCTACGTTATACAGGTACGGAGGTCATCTACCTACGTTATACAGGTACGGAGGTCATCTACCTACGTTATACAGGTACGGAGGTCATCTACCTACGTTATACAGGTACGGAGGTCATCTACCTACGTTATACAGGTACGGAGGTCATCTACCTACGTTATACAGGTATGTAGGTCATCTACCTACGTTATACAGGTATGTAGGTCATCTACCTACGTTATACAGGTCATCTACCTACGTTATACAGGTATGTAGGTCATCTACCTACGTTATACAGGTATGGAGGTCATCTACCTACGTTATACAGGTATGTAGGTCATCTACCTACGTTATACAGGTATGGAGGTCATCTACCTACGTTACACAGGTATGGAGGTCATCTACCTACGTTACACAGGTATGGAGGTCATCTACCTACGTTATACAGGTACGGAGGTCATCTACCTACGTTATACAGGTACGGAGGTCATCTACCTACGTTATACAGGTACGGAGGTCATCTACCTACGTTATACGGGTATGGAGGTCATCTACCTACGTTACACAGGTATGTAGGTCATCTACCTATGTTATACAGGTATGGAGGTCATCTACCTACATTATACAGGTATGTACGTCAACTTTGACATTGGTTTTGCACATCAGTGTTTAACCTACACATCGTGCCGATGCAGATGCTGGCATTTTTTAGCTAATATCGTCCGATTCCGATATGTTCTCCGATATATCGTTCGTCCCTAAAATACAAGTGAATCTGGATGACAACAACGTTGTTTGATTGAAACATTAAGGCTATTTTTCATAAAGAAGTTAAAACCTGCTTTACGTTCTGTTTCCATGCCACGACACTAACGAGTATCTTGATATTTTCATAGCCCTAATTTTAAAAAGATCTTTGCACTATCCCGCAGTCTTTTAGTAAACATCAGATTTTCTGTTGTCTTTTACAGTTGAATATGCGATAGTCTGTATGCCCTTTGCTGCAAAATAAATTGCCTCGAGTACATGAAAGTTCTCAATTTGAAAAGCTCAGCTTCTTTACCTGCACGGAGTTGTAAGGGCCCTGCATCTGTCACCAGTCAGAGATAATGCCTAGTCTTTAGCGCTGCGGGAAAACAGTCTTAAATAGAGTTGTTGTTTAAATCCTCACCTGCATGAAGTTGTAAGGGCCCTGCATCTGTGACAAGAGGTTCTGGACCTCCTGCTTCCTGACCACCTGGTCTGCAGGGGGTGTGCCTGGGGGCGTGGCCATGTTTGTGGATTGGGCCTCTGTGGCGATAGGGGGAGGGGCTGACTGTACAGGCTGTTGCAGGATGGTACTCACCACCTGAAAGAAAGAAAAAAATTGGGGGGAAAGTATGGTCAGTGGTTGTCATGGAAACCCGGGAGGACCTGGGGTTGAAAATCTCCGGATACTTTCCCGCAAAACTTTCCCCTTTAAAAAAAAAAAAATGTTTAAGGGCATTATGGGAACGTTTATTTTACGTTTTTTTTTTTTTAGAATGTTGCAACCCTAAACTGGCTTTACAACCAGAGTTGGTTACTTTCTAAATGTAATCCATTAGTTGTAATCAGTTAAACCTTTTACCCAAACTAAAGTAATCGGAATAGTTTACTTTCCCCTTAAAAAAAGGCATTAGAAGACAAACAATATTTCCATTTTTTTTGCAGGATAAATCAATGTTTACATAGCTGGCCATAAATCAATGCATTTTACTTTGTGTTGGTCATGTCAGATTCAGGCATTTAATTTAATACTCGTGGGGCTTCAAAAATTGGAAATACATTAGGGAAAACAGTGTTAGACCTGAGCATAACCCACAAACTAAGAAATCACTAGCCTAATCTGTCCATTGTGATTTCGTCGTCATGGAGGACTGATTGGGCTCACTGCTTCGTGTTGAAAAATAAATGCTGCTCTCGTGGAATTGCATGCTTTGTGCAATACCGAAAAGTGCTATTTGCGTGTGAAAAATGTAATTGTTGTTCCACCACTTTCTCCCTTCTCAAACTTTCGAAGTTCCAGTAGTTTTTCCCAGTCACAGCTCATGAAGTACGCTTCATCACCCCCGTCTCCATGGCTTCTCACCTTAACGTTACCTCTTCGTTATCGTTCAGGGGACGTGCTGCTGTAACTAGTAAATTGGTCGTCTCTTCAGTCGAGTGCTGCGTTGCATTCTGTTATGTAAACGACTGACTGAGCGTTGGATACACCAGCCAGTAGTGCGCCAAACGCGCATCACTCGCTCGCTTACAGCCAGTAGTGCGCCAAACGCGCATCACTCGCTCGCTTACAGCCAGTAGTGCGCCAAACGCGCATCACTCGCTCGCTTACAGCCAGTAGTGCGCCAAACGCGCATCACTCGCTCGCTTACAGCCAGTAGTGATCTACCCCCCCCCCCAAAAAAAACACTTCATCGGATCTACACGAATCACGTAGGCCATCTGTTTTGGATTCAAAACGGCGAATTTCGCCGAAACGCGACTAATTGCATCCCTGCTGCGGTCATCCTAACATCCAAGCCGTTTATTCAAGCTGGATCATCTTCGGATGCCGACAGCAGTCGCACCATTGGAAGACATATCTTGGACTGTCGTTCACAAAAGCGCATTCCTGCCATTTTCCCGCGATCCAAATGTATTTGGTGTCATCAGTTTCCCCGAGCTTGTCAGAATCGTTCACCTTTTTTTCCCCCAATGCGGATTTGAATGTCATTTCGAAAACAGAAAGGTGTCAACTTTCACAAACATCCTTTATGAATTTAAAAATTATTTGTTGTAATTTTTTTTAAAGTATCCCATTACAATATGTTAGCTGGTAATGTAAAGGATGTTGTTTTGTAATCAATGTAGCCCCTTACTCCCCGACCCCTGTCTACAACCTGGTTTGTGTGGAGCATGTTCAATGGATCTTTAACAGATGCTGTCTGTTAATGACCAGAGATACATTTTTTATTAAATTATGAATGTTTCTATATCAACAAAAAAAAAGATACCCATCAGTGTTGTGTGATGGTAGGGAGAGAACCAGTGGACTGTCAGTGAAGAGGACATATTAGAGTCAATACAAAATGGAGGACGAAGGATGAGGTAGTCAGGAACAGGCGAGCAGCATAAATACCTCCGTTTCAGTGGTCCACTCAACTCCTTGCTCCTTGTCGCTGTATGTGGTGTCTAGAATGAATTGTCTGTTAACAAACTGAAAGACAGAAACAAGATGGCCGCCGTCACAAACCAGCCGAGTCATAAGAACTGAAATAGAAGGGTCGTGTTCAGTAGGCACTAAACGGAAGAAATCATCCCGAAATCAGTGAACTTGAGGAGGTACTATCTGAATTAAATGTGTCCAATAAGAAGCACTCATTTTAGTTTTCCGTTACAAAATGCTGGGCCATTATTTAATCGTTTTAAGTTTGGCCAAAATGAAGCTCTAATCAACACGACCCAGGGTAGGAAAGCCTCTCACCTCTGTAGCTTCCACCTCAATGGGCTCTATGTACTCTTCAACTATTTCGCCCTCTGGAAAGAGAAAATAACTTTCAGAACGCAGGACGAAAGCCAAATCAATCAATCATCTTTATTGTCCCAATTGGGAAATTTGTGGTGGTAAAATAAAACAACAATACAACAAACTTAAGCTAACAGCTACATTTTGTATTGTTTACAAATTAAACTTTAAAGTGTACTTAAGCTAACTACATTTGTATTGCTTCCAGCTTGATTACAAATTAACCAACTAAAGTGTACATTCGCTAACATTGGTATTGCTTAGTCATTAAAAAAACAAAAAAACAAAAAGGGGGAATAAGTGCACATTTGTAAGGATGGTCAAGGAAAGAGACTCATTTAGCTAACATAATATGTATAACTTTGGTCAATTTATAACTCAGTGCACATTTCTAAACGCCAACGTCAAAGATTTTGACCTGGGTCGACGGCCTGCTCCTCTGTCTCCTCCACTACAGCGACGGCCTGCTCCTCGGTCTCCTCCACTACAGCGACGGCCTGCTCCTCGGTCTCCTCCACTACAGCGACGGCCTGCTCCTCGGTCTCCTCACACACTCCATTCTGGTGAGACTGGGCTTGGTCAAAGTAGCCACTTAGCAGCACTCGGTTCAGGCTGTCCTTCAGAGCTTTGTCTGGGTAGGGAGAGGAATTGAGAATACCATCAGAAACACCATAAACAAACATGTCAATTGTACAAAAACAATATGGTGGACATCTACATTTGAGAAGAATGTTTTCAACTCGGCTAGGCAGAGACTGCTGATACCAAAAGGGACCATCTGATACCCCTTTCAAACCATCATGCCAACAAACTGTGATGGAGTCATCAGTAACAATTGAAACTCCATTAAACAAAAAAAACACTACACTGTTGACATATACAATATGTTGGTGGACAAATCTAACCAGCGAAGCTAACAAGAAACGGAATCGAGCTAATCACAAATCCAATCTGTTTTCCCAGACAGACAAATCCCCTTTCAGTAGGACAATAACCTAAAACACAAGGCCAAATCTACACTCGAGTTGCTTACCAAGACGACAGTGAATGTTTCCAAGTGGCCTAGTTACAGTTGACTTGAAAATCTGTCAAGACATGAAAAATGGCTGTCTAGCAATGATCAACAACCAACTTGAACCAGCTTTTTTTTTTTACACCTTTATTTTACTAGGAAAGTCAGGTAAGAACAAATTCTTATTTTCAATGACGGCCTAGGAACTGTGGGTTAACTGCCTGTTCAGGGGCAGAATGACAGATTGGTACCTTGTCAGCTCGGGGATTCGAACTTTCAACCTTTCGGTTACTAGTCCAACACTCTAACCACTAGGCTACCCTGCCACCCCAAAGAATCTCAAATAATAAATGAGCAAATATTGTATAGTACATGTCAACCGATTAGGATTTTTCAATGCTGATACCGATTATTCAAAAAAGGTGATACCGATTAATCGGCAGGGAGATATATATATATATATATATATATATAATATGACAATACTGAATGAACAATGAACACTTATTTTAACTTAATATAATACATAAATAAAATCTATTCAGTCTCAAATAAATAATGAAACATGTTCAATTTTGTTTAAATAATGCAAAGACAAAGTGTTGGAGAAGAAAGTAAAAGTGTAGTATGTGCCATGTAAGAAAGCGAATGTTTTAGTTCTTTGCTCAGAACATATGAAAGCAGGTGGTTCCTTTTAACATGAGTCTTCAATATTCACAGGTAAGAAGTTTTAGGTTGTAGTTATTATAGGACTATTTCCCTCTATACCATTTGTATTTCATATACCTTTGACTATTGGATGTTCTAATAGGCACTTTAGTATTGCCAGCCTAATCTCAGGAGTTGATTGGCTCTAAGTCATAAACAGCGCTGTGATTCAGGCATTGCTAAGAGCTGCTGTTTGAATGAATGCTTACGAGCCTGCTGTTGATTTTTAATTCGGGCCAATTTCAAGTTCTCATAACAATTTATTAACTCCTTGCTGCCTGCACTCACATAACAGGTGGTCAGCCTGCCACGCAGTCTCCCCATGGTGTGCATTCTCGTCAGTGTCCAAAAATGCTGATTAGCGATTGTTATGAGAACTTGAAATTGGCCCTAATTTTTTTTTTTTTTTTTAAATCGGTCGACCTCTACAGGTGAGAAAAGCTCTTGAGACTTATCCAGAAAGACTCACAGCTGTAACCACTTCCAAAGCTCACTCAGGGGGTTGAATACTTATCGAAATCAGGATAGGTTAGTTCCAAAATCATTGTGTGTGTGTGTCCCAAGACCTCAGCAATGCCCCCCCCCCCCCCCCCCCCCCCCCTCCCCCACCCAAAGGGGCTCAGCAATCTCAAACCACCACTCATTTAGCCTATGCCCCTAGGCCATGATTACTCAAATAGAATGCACCCTCAAACTACTGTACAAGGCCATGGAAATCACAGAACCGACAGGAACTGGGTTGCCTTTTAGGTCTCCAAGATATCCCCCTCACAGAACAGACAGTAACTGGGTTGCCTTTTAGGTCTCCAAGATATCCCCCTCACAGAACAGACAGTAACTGGGTTGCCTTTTAGGTCTCCAAGATATCCCCCTCACAGAACAGACAGTAACTGGGTTGCCTTTTAGGTCTCCAAGATATCCCCCTCACAGAACAGACAGTAACTGGGTTGCCTTTTAGGTGTCCAAGATATCCCGCTGAAGACAAGACACCTCGGAATATGAAGGAGAAATCTTGTCATCAAATAGTTATAGTTATGTGACAAGACGGTGGATAGTTACCATTGGCTGTTGAGAGCTGACAGTATAAAGTGCAAACACAATAAGAGTCCTTTCAGTCTTTTCTCATGTTATAAATCCACAAGATCCTGTGGAGAGGTAGTAACATCTCTGCTTGTGGCCTGGTGTTCAGGGTGGAGAGGTAGTAACATATCTAATGATGGCACTAACCCCTCCAGAGGGACACCGCAGGTTAAGGAGCCAATCTGGATGTTTTCTCCAACCCTCCCAAGAGAGCCACCTACTGTGGAACTAAAAGACGCCACGTCTTCCCGAATAATTCGTGTCTTTCCTGTCTAGAGAACAAATATTAGACAAAGTCCTTGGCCAAACTAGCCTGGTGCCACATGTATTAGATCTGGAGGAACAAGCTATGGCCAAACTAGCCTGGTGCCACATGTATTAGATCTGGAGGAACAAGCTATGGCCAAACTAGCCTGGTGCCACATGTATTAGATCTGGAGGAACAAGCTATGGCCAAACTAGCCTGGTGCCAGATGTATTAGATCTGGAGGAACACGCTATGGACAAACTAGCCTGGTGCCAGATGTATTAGATCTGTGGGAACAAGCTATAGTCAAACTGGAACACCGAACCCCCCCCTCCCCCCGTATTAGATCTGGGGCAACACGCTACGGCCAAACTAGCCTGGTGCCAGATGTATTAGATCTGTGGGAACAAGCTATAGTCAAACTGGAACACCGAACCCCCCCCGTATTAGATCTGGGGCAACACGCTATGGCCAAACTAGCCTGGTGCCAGATGTATTAGATCTGTGGGAACAAGCTATAGTCAAACTGGAACACCGAAATGCTTTTCAGTAGCTTCCATCGATACAGAGACGACTGCAGAGGGGCCTGATGTAAAGCAAGTTTAAAGAACATACCAACAACAACCAAAAGGATGCTGTAGAACAGCAATGGTTGTCAGCTAGAATATAGAATCCTCTCAGCAACATCACTGAACACACCCAGGCAGTTGTTGGTTAGACTTACACGTAGTTCCTGCCACAGCTTTGTCCTTCCCCTCCAACAGATCCATGAGGTGTTGAGAAGCCTCCTCGTACTGGTCAATAAATCTGCAATGGGAGTGGTAAAAGTTAGAACGTGGTGAAAGAAAGGTAACAACCCCCCCCCCCCCCCCCTTACACGTTGTTCAATAATCCTGTGGTTTTATGGAGTGCAACATTGACACAAATGTCTTGATCAGGCTTGAGTTGCAACTCCCTCTCAAATCGGAGTTGTCAACAAACAAAGGTGAAACCCCAGTTTTTATTTATTTTACCTTTATTTAACCAGGCAAGTCAGTTAAAACAGATACTTATTTTCAATGACGGCCTAGGAACAGTGGGTTAACTGCCTTGTTCAGGGGCAGAACGACAGATTTTGTACCTTGTCAGCTCGGGGATTTGAACTTGCAACCTTCCGGTTACCAGTCCAACGCTCTAACCACTAGGCTACCCTGCCGCCCGATCTAAACATCCACGTTGACCATCATGTTCATGGTATGTATTTGACAGATAGTCGAGAAGCTCCTGAAACCCAAGACATGTTATAGAAAAAAACAGAAAAAAAAATCCACACATCTTTTCTCCCACCATCTAACCTGGTGTTTTGGTCTGGTTCTGGTCCCACTAGTTTATAGAGCTCGTCCAGGGCAGTGAGCTCCGTGTCGGTGAGGAGTGAGGGTGTGTCAACACTGGCAGCCCCCTGTCTCAGCTCCTGCCTCACACTGTCCTCTCCAAGCCTGTCCAGGAGAAACTGGAGCTCTAGGACAGTCTTCAGCCTCTTCTGCTCAGACTCTTCTCTCTGGAGCTGTTCCCGTCGCGCTGCCTTCTTCACCGCCTTCTGGATCTGGAGAGAAATCACAATTCATTGGTCACGCTGATGCAGACTTCACCCTGAGATTCTTCCCCAACAACACAAAGTTAGTCAAGGGTTCTGGAATACTTTCTGAACACATTGTATAGTCTAGTGAGTATGCGCACGGTTCATGCAAGAGAGTCAGTGCAGATAGTTTTGGTACCACTCATTGACTATTTTGTGGTCTGGCTATTTAATCAGTCTTATGGCTTGGGGAGCCGGTTGGTCCGAGAGCCAACTCTCCGGTACCGTTTGCCAGACAGATAGGCAGGCAGGGAGTCAGACCACAATGTTATGGAAAAAAAATAAAAAATAAGTCTCCTTGTATCTCTAGCGTACAGGAGCTTTGGTGTTAGCCCCATGTCTTTTAGCATTGATATGGCTAACACCAGACCCCAAGCGCCAGAGACCCCCAGCGTTAGAAGAATGATTTATCTGGGCCCCCCGGGTGGCACAGTGGTTAAGGGCGCTGTACTGCAGCGGGCGCAGGGACGGGCGCAGGGCGCGCTAACCAAGGATGCCAGGTACACAGTGTTTCCCCCGGCACATTGGTGCGGCTGGCTTCCGGGTTGAATGTGCGCTGTGTTAAGAAGCAGTGCGGCTGGTTGGGTTGTGTATCGGAGGACGCATAACTTTCAACCTTTGTCTCTCCCGAGCCGTACGGGAGTTGTAGCGATGAGACAAGATAGTAGCTACTAAACAATTGGATACCATGAAATTGGGGAGAAAAAGGGGTAAAAAAATTCAAATTCAAGAAAAAAAAAGAATGCTTTATCATCCATTGCCATTTTCTATTTTAACCTCCAAAAGAAACACACCCCCCCCCCCCCAAGGGGCAGGAGTTTAGGGTCAGCCAGAGCAGTGCAGTCTGGAGCAGTTTAGTGGTCAAGCGTCTTGCTTACATCTTGTCCCAGTGACAGGAAGCTCTTCTGTAACTCCCTGGCAAACTCCAGGTTATTAGTCACTTCCTGGTACTTGGTCAGGGCATCCTTCAGAGACGAGAGCAAGAGAGAGGGAGAGAGAGAGCGAGAGAGGAAACTGGTTAACACAGAAAGCCTAACATATACTGTTCAAAGTCTTAAAATGCATTGCATCCCTGCTTCCTTGAAGCACTGAAGGCTAATTGGTGAAAAGCAATGCGGTGGAACGCTTGCAAACATGTTAGTTGAGGGACTACAGATGACTCATACAGCATGTTGTTGAACGTTATAAACTGGGGTGGTTCGAGCCCTGAATGCTGATTGGCTGACAGCCGTGGTATATCAGACCACATACCACATGTATGACAAAACATTTAATTCCATGTTCTAATTCCATTGGTAACCAGTTTATAACAGCAATAAGGCACCTCGGGGGTTTGTGATATATGGCCAATATACCATGGCTAAGGGCTGTATTCAGGCACTCCGTGTTGTGTCGTGCCCAAGAACAGCCCTTGGCCGTGGTATATTAAGCCATATACACCCCCCCCCCCTCCCCCTTATTGGTTAATTGACCCACCAGTTGATCCTGGTTGAGACGTTCCCCTTTATTCTTCTTCGATTGATAATCGTCCAGCTTGCCCTATAAAACAGACAGAACCATTACAACAAAAGACACTAAAACCTGCAACAGACATCCAATGGTAACCTCATCCCCAGGTTCAATTGCTAATCCCATGGTAACGGGACACTAACAAAAATGCAAGGTTTGTTGGACACCTCTGAGCAACACAATACAAGTGTGCCTTTACAGCTAGTAGGTTAAATGAGATGGACAAGCTTCTTCAGAACAGCTTTGGCTAACACCACGTGTGTAAACTCTAGTCCAGTGTTTTCCCCCCCAACTGCGATCCTCCAGTACCCCCCCCCCCCCCCCCAACAGTACATATGGTTGTTGTAGCCTCCCTGGACCAGCACACCTGACTCAACTAATCATCAAGCCCTTGACAAGTTGAATCAGGTGTTGTATTGCTGATGAGGGTAGGACTGGTAACACTGCTCTAGTCAGTGCATGCCAACATGAACCATTGATCCATGAACCAACATGGATCATTGTCTTGTTGGAAGACAAATCTCCGTCCCAGTCTCAGGTCTTTTGCAGACTCCATCAGGTTCTTCCAGAATGGTCCTGTATTTGGCTCCATCCATCTTCCCATCAATTTTAACCATCTTCCCTGTCCCTGCTGAAGAAAAGCAGGCCCAAACCATGATGCTGCCACCACCATGTTTGACAGTGGGGATGGTGTGTTGTGGTTGATGAGCTGTGTTGCTTTTACGCCAAACATAACGTTTTGCATTGTTGCCAAAAAGTTCAATTTTGGTTTCATCTGACCAGAGCACCTTCTTCCACATGTTTGGTGTGTCTCCCCGGTGGCTTGTGGCAAACTTTAAAAGACACTTTTTATGGATATCTTTAAGAAATGGCTTTCTTTTTGCCACTCTTCCATAAAGGCCAGATTTGTGCAATATACGAATGATTGTTGTCCTATGGACAGAGTCTCCCACCTCAGCTGTAGATCTCTGCAGTTCATCCAGAGTGATCATGGGCCTCTTGGCTGCATCTCTGATCAGTCTTCTCCTTGTATGAGCTGAAAGTTTAGAGGGATGGCCAGGTCTTGGTAGATTTGCAGTGGTCTGACACTCCTTCCATTTCAATATTATTGCTTGCACAGTGCTCCTTGGGATGTTTAAAGCTTGGGAAATCTTTTTGTATCCAAATCCGGCTTTAAACTTCTTCACAACAGTATCTCGGACCTGCCTGGTGTGTTCCTTGTTCTTCATTATGCTCTCTGCGCTTTTAACGGACCTCTGAGACTATCACAGTGCAGGTGCATTTATACGGAGACTTGATTACACACAGGTGGATTGTATTTATCATAATTAGTCATTTAGGTCAACATTGGATCATTCAGAGATCCTCACTGAACTTCTGGAGAGAGTTTGCTGCACTGAAAGTAAAGGGGCTAAATAATTTTGCACGCCCAATTTCAGTTTTTGATTTGTTAAAAAGTTTGAAATATCCAATAAATGTCGTTCCACTTCATGATTGTGTCCCACTTGTTGTTAATTCGTCACAAAAAAAATACAGTTTTATATATTTATGTTTGAAGCCTGAAATGTGGCAAAAGGTCGCAAAGTTCAAGGGGGCCGAATACTTTCGCAAGGCACTGTATGTAGGTCATCTACCTACGTTACACAGGTATGGAGGTCATCTACCTACGTTATACAGGTATGGAGGTCATCTACCTACGTTATACAGGTATGGAGGTCATCTACCTACGTTATACAGGTATGGAGGTCATCTACCTACGTTATACAGGTATGGAGGTCATCTACCTACGTTATACAGGTATGGAGGTCATCTACCTACGTTATACAGGTATGGAGGTCATCTACCTACGTTATACAGGTATGGAGGTCATCTACCTACGTTATACAGGTATGGAGGTCATCTACCTACGTTATACAGGTATGGAGGTCATCTACCTACGTTATACAGGTATGGAGGTCATCTACCTACGTTATACAGGTATGGAGGTCATCTACCTACGTTATACAGGTATGGAGGTCATCTACCTACGTTATACAGGTATGGAGGTCATCTACCTACGCTACACAGGTATGGAGGTCATCTACCTACGTTATACAGGTATGGAGGTCATCTACCTACGTTATACAGGTATGGAGGTCATCTACCTACGTTATACAGGTATGGAGGTCATCTACCTACGCTACACAGGTATGGAGGTCATCTACCTACATTATACAGGTATGGAGGTCATCTACCTACGTTATACAGGTATGGAGGTCATCTACCTACGTTATACAGGTATGGAGGTCATCTACCTACGTTATACAGGTATGGAGGTCATCTACCTACATTATACAGGTATGGAGGTCATCTACCTACGTTATACAGGTATGGAGGTCATCTACCTACGTTATACAGGTATGGAGGTCATCTACCTACGCTACACAGGTATGGAGGTCATCTACCTACATTATACAGGTATGGAGGTCATCTACCTACGTTATACAGGTATGGAGGTCATCTACCTACGTTATACAGGTATGGAGGTCATCTACCTACGTTATACAGGTATGGAGGTCATCTACCTACGCTACACAGGTATGGAGGTCATCTACCTACATTATACAGGTATGTACGTCAACTTTGACATTGGTTTTGCACATCAGTGTTTAACCTACACATCGTGCCGATGCAGATGCTGGCATTTTTTAGCTAATATCGTCCGATTCCGATATGTTCTCCGATATATCGTTCGTCCCTAAAATACAAGTGAATCTGGATGACAACAACGTTGTTTGATTGAAACATTAAGGCTATTTTTCATAAAGAAGTTAAAACCTGCTTTACGTTCTGTTTCCATGCCACGACACTAACGAGTATCGTGATATTTTCATAGCCCTAATTTTAAAAAGATCTTTGCACTATCCCGCAGTCTTTTAGTAAACATCAGATTTTCTGTTGTCTTTTACAGTTGAATATGCGATAGTCTGTATGCCCTTTGCTGCAAAATAAATTGCCTCGAGTACATGAAAGTTCTCAATTTGAAAAGCTCAGCTTCTTTACCTGCACGGAGTTGTAAGGGCCCTGCATCTGTCACCAGTCAGAGATAATGCCTAGTCTTTAGCGCTGCGGGAAAACAGTCTTAAATAGAGTTGTTGTTTAAATCCTCACCTGCATGAAGTTGTTAAGGGCCCTGCACCCTGTGACAAGAGGTTCTGGACCTCCTGCTTCCTGACCACCGTGTCTGCAGGGGGTGTGCCTGTGGGCGTGGCCCTGTTCAGGGATTGGGCCTCTGTGGCGATAGGGGGAGGGGCTGACTGTACAGGCTGTTGCAGGATGGTACTCACCACCTGAAAGAAAGAAAAAAAATTGGGGGGAAAGTATGGTCAGTGGTTGTCATGGAAACCCGGGAGGACCTGGGGTTGAAAATCTCCGGATACTTTCGCGATCTATAAACAAGAACTCTTTAAAAAAAAAAAAATGTTTAAGGGCATTATGGGAACGTTTTTTTAACGTTTTTTTTTTTTTTAGAATGTTGCAACCCTAAACTGGCTTTACAACCAGAGTTGGATACTTTCTAAATGTAATCCATTAGTTGTAATCAGTTAAACTTTTTACCCAAACTAAAGTAATCGGAATAGTTTACTTTCCCCTTAAAAAAAGGCATTAGAAGACAAACAATATTTCCATTTTTTTTGCAGGATAAATCAATGTTTACATAGCTGGCCATAAATCAATGCATTTTACTTTGTGTTGGTCATGTCAGATTCAGGCATTTAATTTAATACTCGTGGGGCTTCAAAAATTGGAAATACATTAGGGAAAACAGTGTTAGACCTGAGCATAACCCACAAACTAAGAAATCACTAGCCTAATCTGTCCATTGTGATTTCGTCGTCATGGAGGACTGATTGGGCTCACTGCTTCGTGTTGAAAAATAAATGCTGCTCTCGTGGAATTGCATGCTTTGTGCAATACCGAAAAGTGCTATTTGCGTGTGAAAAATGTAATTGTTGTTCCACCACTTTCTCCCTTCTCAAACTTTCGAAGTTCCAGTAGTTTTTCCCAGTCACAGCTCATGAAGTACGCTTCATCACCCCCGTCTCCATGGCTTCTCACCTTAACGTTACCTCTTCGTTATCCTTCAGGGGACGTGCTGCTGTAACTAGTAAATTGGTCGTCTCTTCAGTCGAGTGCTGCGTTGCATTCTGTTATGTAAACGACTGACTGAGCGTTGGATACAGCAGCCAGTAGTGCGCCAAACGCGCATCACTCGCTCGCTTACAGCCAGTAGTGCGCCAAACGCGCATCACTCGCTCGCTTACAGCCAGTAGTGATCTAACCCCCCCCCCCAAAAAAAACTTCATCGGATCTACACGAATCACGTAGGCCACCTGTTTTGGATTCAAAGCGGCGAATTTCGCCGAAACGCGACTAATTTGCATCCCTGCTGCGGTCATCCTAACATCCAAGCCGTTTATTCAAGTTGGATCATCTTCGGATGCCGACAGCAGTCGCACCATTGGAAGACATATCTTGGACTGTCGTTCACAAAAGCTCATTCCTGCCATTTTCCCGCGATCCAAATGTATTTGGTGTCATCAGTTTCCCCGAGCTTGTCAGAATCGTTCACCTTTTTTTCCCCCAATGCGGATTTGAATGTCATTTCGAAAACAGAAAGGTGTCAACTTTCGCAAACATCCTTTTATGAATTTAAAAAAAAAAAATTGTAATTTTTTTTTTTAAAGTATCCGATTACAATATGTTAGCTGGTAATGTAACGGATGTTGTTTTGTAATCAATGTAGCCCCTTACTCCCCGACCCCTGTCTACAACCTACCTGGTTTGTGTGGAGCATGTTCAATGGATCTTTAACAGATGCTGTCTGTTAATGACCAGAGATACATTTTTTTATTAAATTATGAATGTTTCTATATCAACAAAAAAAAGATACCCATCGGTGTTGTGATGGTAGGGAGAGAACCAGTGGACTGTCAGTGAAGAGGACATATTAGAGTCAATACAAAATGGAGGACGAAGGATGAGGTAGTCAGGAACAGGCGAGCAGCATAAATACCTCCGTTTCAGTGGTCCACTCAACTCCTTGCTCCTTGTCGCTGTATGTGGTGTCTAGAATGAATTGTCTGTTAACGAACTGAAAGACAGAAACAAGATGGCCGCCGTCACAAACCAGCCGAGTCATAAGAACTGAAATAGAAGGGTCGTGTTCAGTAGGCACTAAACGGAAGAAATCGTCCCGAAATCAGTGAACTTGAGGAGGTACTATCTGAATTAAATGTGTCCAATAAGAAGCACTCATTTTAGTTTTCCGTTACAAAATGCTGGGCCATTATTTAATCGTTTTAAGTTTGGCCAAAATGAAGCTCTAATCAACACGACCCAGGGTAGGAAAGCCTCTCACCTCTGTAGCTTCCACCTCAATGGGCTCTATGTACTCTTCAACTATTTCGCCCTCTGGAAAGAGAAAATAACTTTCAGAACGCAGGACGAAAGCCAAATCAATCAATCATCTTTATTGTCCCAATTGGGAAATTTGTGGTGGTAAAATAAAACAACAATACAACAAACTTAAGCTAACAGCTACATTTTGTATTGTTTACAAATTAAACTTTAAAGTGTACTTAAGCTAACTACATTTGTATTGCTTCCAGCTTGATTACAAATTAACCAACTAAAGTGTACATTCGCTAACATTGGTATTGCTTAGTCATTAAAAAAACAAAAAAACAAAAAGGGGGAATAAGTGCACATTTGTAAGGATGGTCAAGGAAAGAGACTCATTTAGCTAACATAATATGTATAACTTTGGTCAATTTATAACTCAGTGCACATTTCTAAACGCCAACGTCAAAGATTTTGACCTGGGTCGACGGCCTGCTCCTCTGTCTCCTCCACTACAGCGACGGCCTGCTCCTCGGTCTCCTCCACTACAGCGACGGCCTGCTCCTCGGTCTCCTCCACTACAGCGACGGCCTGCTCCTCGGTCTCCTCACACACTCCATTCTGGTGAGACTGGGCTTGGTCAAAGTAGCCACTTAGCAGCACTCGGTTCAGGCTGTCCTTCAGAGCTTTGTCTGGGTAGGGAGAGGAATTGAGAATACCATCAGAAACACCATAAACAAACATGTCAATTGTACAAAAACAATATGGTGGACATCTACATTTGAGAAGAATGTTTTCAACTCGGCTAGGCAGAGACTGCTGATACCAAAAGGGACCATCTGATACCCCTTTCAAACCATCATGCCAACAAACTGTGATGGAGTCATCAGTAACAATTGAAACTCCATTAAACAAAAAAAACACTACACTGTTGACATATACAATATGTTGGTGGACAAATCTAACCAGCGAAGCTAACAAGAAACGGAATCGAGCTAATCACAAATCCAATCTGTTTTCCCAGACAGACAAATCCCCTTTCAGTAGGACAATAACCTAAAACACAAGGCCAAATCTACACTCGAGTTGCTTACCAAGACGACAGTGAATGTTTCCAAGTGGCCTAGTTACAGTTGACTTGAAAATCTGTCAAGACATGAAAAATGGCTGTCTAGCAATGATCAACAACCAACTTGAACCAGCTTTTTTTTTTTACACCTTTATTTTACTAGGAAAGTCAGGTAAGAACAAATTCTTATTTTCAATGACGGCCTAGGAACTGTGGGTTAACTGCCTGTTCAGGGGCAGAATGACAGATTGGTACCTTGTCAGCTCGGGGATTCGAACTTTCAACCTTTCGGTTACTAGTCCAACACTCTAACCACTAGGCTACCCTGCCACCCCAAAGAATCTCAAATAATAAATGAGCAAATATTGTATAGTACATGTCAACCGATTAGGATTTTTCAATGCTGATACCGATTATTCAAAAAAGGTGATACCGATTAATCGGCAGGGAGATATATATATATATATATATATATATATAATATGACAATACTGAATGAACAATGAACACTTATTTTAACTTAATATAATACATAAATAAAATCTATTCAGTCTCAAATAAATAATGAAGCATGTTCAATTTTGTTTAAATAATGCAAAGACAGTGTTGGAGAAGAAAGTAAAAGTGTAATATGTGCCATGTAAGAAAGCGAATGTTTTAGTTCTTTGCTCAGAACATATGAAAGCAGGTGGTTCCTTTTAACATGAGTCTTCAATATTCCCAGGTAAGAAGTTTTAAGTTGTAGTTATTATAGGACTATTTCCCTCTATACCATTTGTATTTCATATACCTTTGACTATTGGATGTTCTAATAGGCACTTTAGTATTGCCAGCCTAATCTCAGGAGTTGATTGGCTCTAAGTCATAAACAGCGCTGTGATTCAGGCATTGCTAAGAGCTGCTGTTTGAATGAATGCTTACGAGCCTGCTGTTGATTTTTAATTCGGGCCAATT
This sequence comes from Oncorhynchus masou masou, assembly GCF_036934945.1. NCBI lineage: Eukaryota > Metazoa > Chordata > Actinopteri > Salmoniformes > Salmonidae > Oncorhynchus > Oncorhynchus masou. Next base: position 4,301,838 of record NC_088233.1, read on the forward strand.
TCAAGTTCTCATAACAATTTATTAACTCCTTGCTGCCTGCACTCACATAACAGGTGGTCAGCCTGCCACGCAGTCTCCCCATGGTGTGCATTCTCGTCAGTGTCCAAAAATGCTGATTAGCGATTGTTATGAGAACTTGAAATTGGCCCTAATTTTTTTTTTTTTTTTTTTTAAATCGGTCGACCTCTACAGGTGAGAAAAGCTCTTGAGACTTATCCAGAAAGACTCACAGCTGTAACCACTTCCAAAGCTCACTCAGGGGGTTGAATACTTATCGAAATCAGGATAGGTTAGTTCCAAAATCATTGTGTGTGTGTGTCCCAAGACCTCAGCAATGCCCCCCCCCCCCCACCCAACCAAAGGGGCTCAGCAATCTCAAACCACCACTCATTTAGCCTATGCCCCTAGGCCATGATTACTCAAATAGAATGCACCCTCAAACTACTGTACAAGGCCATGGAAATCACAGAACAGACAGGAACTGGGTTGCCTTTTAGGTCTCCAAGATATCCCCCTCACAGAACAGACAGTAACTGGGTTGCCTTTTAGGTCTCCAAGATATCCCCCTCACAGAACAGACAGTAACTGGGTTGCCTTTTAGGTCTCCAAGATATCCCCCTCACAGAACAGACAGTAACTGGGTTGCCTTTTAGGTCTCCAAGATATCCCGCTGAAGACAAGACACCTCGGAATATGAAGGAGAAATCTTGTCATCAAATAGTTATAGTTATGTGACAAGACGGTGGATAGTTACCATTGGCTGTTGAGAGCTGACAGTATAAAGTGCAAACACAATAAGAGTCCTTTCAGTCTTTTCTCATGTTATAAATCCACAAGATCCTGTGGAGAGGTAGTAACATCTCTGCTTGTGGCCTGGTGTTCAGGGTGGAGAGGTAGTAACATATCTAATGATGGCACTAACCCCTCCAGAGGGACACCGCAGGTTAAGGAGCCAATCTGGATGTTTTCTCCAACCCTCCCAAGAGAGCCACCTACTGCCACCTACTGCCACGTCTTCCCGAATAATTCATGTCTTTCCTGTCTAGAGAACAAATATTAGACAAAGTCCTTGGCCAAACTAGCCTGGTGCCACATGTATTAGATCTGGAGGAACAAGCTATGGCCAAACTAGCCTGGTGCCACATGTATTAGATCTGGAGGAACAAGCTATGGCCAAACTAGCCTGGTGCCAGATGTATTAGATCTGGAGGAACAAGCTATGGCCAAACTAGCCTGGTGCCAGATGTATTAGATCTGGAGGAACAAGCTATGGACAAACTAGCCTGGTGCCACATGTATTAGATCTGGAGGAACACGCTATGGACAAACTAGCCTGGTGCCAGATGTATTAGATCTGGAGGAACAAGCTATGGCCAAACTAGCCTGGTGCCAGATGTATTAGATCTGGAGGAACAAGCTATGGACAAACTAGCCTGGTGCCACATGTATTAGATCTGGAGGAACACGCTATGGACAAACTAGCCTGGTGCCAGATGTATTAGATCTGGAGGAACAAGCTATGGCCAAACTAGCCTGGTGCCAGATGTATTAGATCTGGGGGAATACGCTACGGCCAAACTAGCCTGGTGCCAGATGTATTAGATCTGTGGGAACAAGCTATAGTCAAACTGGAACACCGAACCCCCCCGTATTAGATCTGGGGGAACACGCTATGGCCAAACTAGCCTGGTGCCAGATGTATTAGATCTGGGGCAACACGCTACGGCCAAACTAGCCTGGTGCCAGATGTATTAGATCTGTGGGAACAAGCTATAGTCAAACTGGAACACCGAAATGCTTTTCAGTAGCTTCCATCGATACAGAGACGACTGCAGAGGGGCCTGATGTAAAGCAAGTTTAAAGAACATACCAACAACAACAACCAAAAGGATGCTGTAGAACAGCAATGGTTGTCAGCTCGAATATAGAATCCTCTCAGCAACATCACTGAACACACCCAGGCAGTTGTTGGTTAGACTTACACGTAGTTCCTGCCACAGCTTTGTCCTTCCCCTCCAACAGATCCATGAGGTGTTGAGAAGCCTCCTCGTACTGGTCAATAAATCTGCAATGGGAGTGGTAAAAGTTAGAACGTGGTGAAAGAAAGGTAACAACCCTCCCCCCCTCTTACACGCTGTTCAATAATCCTGTGGTTTTATGGAGTGCAACATTGACACAAATGTCTTGATCAGGCGTGAGTTGCAACTCCCTCTCAAATCGGAGTTGTCAACAAACAAAGGTGAAACCCCAGTTTTTATTTATTTTACCTTTATTTAACTAGGCAAGTCAGTTAAAACAGATTCTTATTTTCAATGACGGCCTAGGAACAGTGGGTTAACTGCCTTGTTCAGGGGCAGAATGACAGATTGGTACCTTGTCAGCTCGGGGATTTGAACTTGCAACCTTCCGGTTACCAGTCCAACGCTCTAACCACTAGGCTACCCTGCCGCCCGATCTAAACATCCAAGTTGACCATCATGTTCATGGTATGTATTTGACAGATAGTCGAGAAGCTCCTGAAACCCAAGACATGTAATAGAAAAAAACAGAAAAAAAAATCCACACATCTTTTCTCCCACCATCTAACCTGGTGTTTTGGTCTGGTTCTGGTCCCACTAGTTTATAGAGCTCGTCCAGGGCAGTGAGCTCCGTGTCGGTGAGGAGTGAGGGTGTGTCAACACTGGCAGCCCCCTGTCTCAGCTCCTGCCTCACACTGTCCTCTCCAAGCCTGTCCAGGAGAAACTGGAGCTCTAGGACAGTCTTCAGCCTCTTCTGCTCAGACTCTTCTCTCTGGAGCTGTTCCCGTCGCGCTGCCTTCTTCACCGCCTTCTGGATCTGGAGAGAAATCACAATTCATTGGTCACGCTGATGCAGACTTCACCGAGATTCTTCCCCAACAACACAAAGTTAGTCAAGGGTTCTGGAATACTTTCTGAACACATTGTATAGTCTAGTGAGTATGCGCACGGTTCATGCAAGAGAGTCAGTGCAGATAGTTTTGGTACCACTCATTGACTATTTTGTGGTCTGGCTATTTAATCAGTCTTATGGCTTGGGGAGCCGGTTGGTCCGAGAGCCAACTCTCCGGTACCGTTTGCCAGACAGATAGGCAGGCAGGGAGTCAGAACACAATGTTATGGAAAAAAAATAAAAAAATAAGTCTCCTTGTATCTCTAGCGTACAAGAGCTTTGGTGTTAGCCCCATGTCGTTTTGCATTGATATGGCTAACACCAGACCCCAAGCGCCAGAGACCCCCAGCGCCAGATACCCCCAGTGTTAGAAGAATGCTTTATCGGGGCCTCCCGGGTGGCGCAGTGGTTAAGGGTGCCACCAGAGACTCTGGGTTCGCGCCCAGGCTCTGTCGTAACCGGCCGCGACTGGGAGGTCCCTGGGGCGACGCACATTTGGCCTAGTGTCGTCCGGGTTAGGAAGGGCTTGGCCGGTAGGGATGTCCTTGTCTCATCGCGCACCAGCGACTCCTGTGGCGGGACGGGCGCAGGGCGCGCTAACCAAGGATGCCAATCTCCAATCTCCTTTGCATTAGCGTAGCCTCTTCTGTAGCCTGTCAACTATGTGTCTATCTATCCCTGTTCTCTTCTCTCTGCACAGACCATACAAACGCTCCACACCGCGTGGCCACCCTAATCTGGTGGTCCCAGCGCGCACGACCCACGTGGAGTTCCAGGTCTCCGGTAGCCTCTGGAACTGCCGATCTGCGGCCAACAAGGCAGAGTTCATCTCAGCCTATGCCTCCCTCCAGTCCCTCGACTTCTTGGCACTGACGGAAACATGGATCACCACAGACAACACTGCTACTCCTACTGCTCTCTCTTCGTCCGCCCACGTGTTCTCGCACACCCCGAGAGCTTCTGGTCAGCGAGGTGGTGGCACCGGGATCCTCATCTCTCCCAAGTGGTCATTCTCTCTTTCTCCCCTTACCCATCTGTCTATCGCCTCCTTTGAATTCCATGCTGTCACAGTTACCAGCCCTTTCAAGCTTAACATCCTTATCATTTATTGCCCTCCAGGTTCCCTCGGAGAGTTCATCAATGAGCTTGATGCCTTGATAAGCTCCTTTCCTGAGGACGGCTCACCTCTCACAGTCCTGGGCGACTTTAACCTCCCCACGTCTACCTTTGACTCATTCCTCTCTGCCTCCTTCTTTCCACTCCTCTCCTCTTTTGACCTCACCCTCTCACCTTCCCCCTACTCACAAGGCAGGCAATACGTTCGACCTCATCTTTACTAGATGCTGTTCTTCCACTAACCTCATTGCAACTCCCCTCCAAGTCTCCGACCACTACCTTGTATCCTTTTCCCTCTCGCTCTCATCCAACACTTCCCACACTGCCCCTACTCGGATGGTATCGCGCCGTCCCAACCTTCGCTCTCTCTCCCCCGCTACTCTCTCCTCTTCCATCCTATCATCTCTTCCCTCTGCTCATACCTTCTCCAACCTATCTCCTGATTCTGCCTCCTCAACCCTCCTCTCTTCCCTTTCTGCATCCTTTGACTCTCTATGTCCCCTATCCTCCAGGCCGGCTCGGTCCTCCCCTCCCGCTCCGTGGCTCGACGACTCATTGCGAGCTCACAGAACAGTGCTCCGGGCAGCCGAGCGGAAATGGAGGAAAACTCGCCTCCCTGCGGACCTGGCATCCTTTCACTCCCTCCTCTCTACATTTTCCTCCTCTGTCTCTGCTGCTAAAGCCACTTTCTTCCACTCTAAATTCCAAGCATCTGCCTCTAACCCTAGGAAGCTCTTTGCCACCTTCTCCTCCCTCCTGAATCCTCCTCCCCCTCCTCCCTCTCTGCAGATGACTTCGTCAACCATTTTGAAAAGAAGGTCGACGACATCCGATCCTCGTTTGCTAAGTCAAACGACACCGCTGGTTCTGATCACACTGCCCTACCCTGTGCTCTGACCTCTTTCTCCCCTCTCTCTCCAGATGAAATCTCGCTTCTCGTGACGGCCGGCCGCCCAACAACCTGCCCGCTTGACCCTATCCCCTCCTCTCTTCTCCAGACCATTTCCGGAGACCTTCTCCCTTACCTCACCTCGCTCATCAACTCATCCCTGACCGCTGGCTACGTCCCTTCCGTCTTCAAGAGAGCGAGAGTTGCACCCCTTCTGAAAAAACCTACACTCGATCCCTCCGATGTCAACAACTACAGACCAGTATCCCTTCTTTCTTTTCTCTCCAAAACTCTTGAACGTGCCGTCCTTGGCCAGCTCTCCCGCTATCTCTCTCAGAATGACCTTCTTGATCCAAATCAGTCAGGTTTCAAGACTAGTCATTCAACTGAGACTGCTCTTCTCTGTATCACGGAGGCGCTCCGCACTGCTAAAGCTAACTCTCTCTCCTCTGCTCTCATCCTTCTAGACCTATCGGCTGCCTTCGACACTGTGAATCATCAGATCCTCCTCTCCACCCTCTCCGAGTTGGGCATCTCCGGTGCGGCCCACGCTTGGATTGCGTCCTACCTGACAGGTCGCTCCTACCAGGTGGCGTGGCGAGAATCTGTCTCCTCGCCACGCGCTCTCACCACTGGTGTCCCCCAGGGCTCTGTTCTAGGCCCTCTCCTATTCTCGCTATACACCAAGTCACTTGGCTCTGTCATAACCTCACATGGTCTCTCCTATCATTGCTATGCAGACGACACACAATTAATCTTCTCCTTTCCCCCTTCTGATGACCAGGTGGCGAATCGCATCTCTGCATGTCTGGCAGACATATCAGTGTGGATGACGGATCACCACCTCAAGCTGAACCTCGGCAAGACGGAGCTGCTCTTCCTCCCGGGGAAGGACTGCCCGTTCCATGATCTCGCCATCACGGTTGACAACTCCATTGTTTCCTCCTCCCAGAGCGCTAAGAACCTTGGCGTGATCCTGGACAACACCCTGTCGTTCTCAACTAACATCAAGGCGGTGGCCCGTTCCTGTAGGTTCATGCTCTACAACATCCGCAGAGTACGCCCCTGCCTCACACAGGAAGCGGCGCAGGTCCTAATCCAGGCACTTGTCATCTCCCGTCTGGATTACTGCAACTCGCTGTTGGCTGGGCTCCCTGCCTGTGCCATTAAACCCCTACAACTCATCCAGAACGCCGCAGCCCGTCTGGTGTTCAACCTTCCCAAGTTCTCTCACGTCACCCCGCTCCTCCGCTCTCTCCACTGGCTTCCAGTTGAAGCTCGCATCCGCTACAAGACCATGGTGCTTGCCTACGGAGCTGTGAGGGGAACGGCACCGCAGTACCTCCAGGCTCTGATCAGGCCCTACACCCAAACAAGGGCACTGCGTTCATCCACCTCTGGCCTGCTCGCCTCCCTACCACTGAGGAAGTACAGTTCCCGCTCAGCCCAGTCAAAACTGTTCGCTGCTCTGGCCCCCCAATGGTGGAACAAACTCCCTCACGACGCCAGGACAGCGGAGTCAATCACCACCTTCCGGAGACACCTGAAACCCCACCTCTTCAAGGAATACCTAGGATAGGATAAAGCAATCCTTCTCACCCCCCCCCTTAAATGATTTAGATGCACTATTGTAAAGTGGCTGTTCCACTGATGTCAGAAGGTGAATTCACCAATTTGTAAGTCGCTCTGGATAAGAGCGTCTGCTAAATGACTTAAATGTAAATGTAAATGATGCCAGGTACACAGTGTTTCCCCCGGCACATTGGTGCGGCTGGCTTCCGGGTTGAATGTGCGCTGTGTTAAGAAGCAGTGCGGCTGGTTGGGTTGTGTATCGGAGGACGCATAACTTTCAACCTTAGTCTCTCCCGAGCCCGTATGGGAGTTGTAGCGATGAGACAAGATAGTAGCTACTACAACAATTGGATACCATGAAATTGGGGAGAAAAAGGGGTAAAAAAATTCAAATTCAAGAAAAAAAAAGAATGCTTTATCATCCATTGCCATTTTCTATTTTAACCTCCAAAAAAACACCCCCCCCAAGGGGCAGGAGTCTAGGGTCAGCCAGAGCAGTGCAGTCTGGAGCAGTTTAGTGGTCAAGCGTCTTGCTTACATCTTGTCCCAGTGACAGGAAGCTCTTCTGTAACTCCCTGGCAAACTCCAGGTTATTAGTCACTTCCTGGTACTTGGTCAGGGCATCCTTCAGAGACGAGAGCAAGAGAGGGGAGAGAGAGAGCGAGAGAGGAAACTGGTTAACACAGAAAGCCTAACATATACTGTTCAAAGTCTTAAAATGCATTGCATCCCTGCTTCCTTGAAGCACTGAAGGCTAATTGGTGAAAAGCAATGCGGTGGAACGCTTGCAAACATGTTAGTTGAGGGACTACAGATGACTCATACAGCATCTTGTTGAACGTTATAAACTGGGGTGGTTCGAGCCCTGAATGCTGATTGGCTGACAGCCGTGGTATATCAGACCACATACCACATGTATGACAAAACATTTAATTCCATGTTCTAATTCCATTGGTAACCAGTTTATAACAGCAATAAGGCACCTCGGGGGTTTGTGATATATGGCCAATATACCATGGCTAAGGGCTGTATTCAGGCACTCCGTGTTGTGTCGTGCCCAAGAACAGCCCTTGGCCGTGGTATATTAAGCCATATACCCCCCCCCCCCCCCCCCCCCTTATTGGTTAATTGACCCACCAGTTGGTCCTGGTTGAGACGTTCCCCTTTATTCTTCTTCGATTGATAATCGTCCAGCTTGCCCTATAAAACAGACAGAACCATTACAACAAAAGACACTAAAACCTGCAACAGACATCCAATGGTAACCTCATCCCCAGGTTCAATTGCTAATCCCATGGTAACGGTACACTAACAAAAATGCAAGGTTTGTTGGACACCTCTGAGCAACACAATACAAGTGTGCCTTTACAGCTAGTAGGTTAAATGAGAAGCTTCTTCAGAACAGCTTTGGCTAACACCACGTGTGTAAACTCAAGTCCAGTGTTTTCCCCCCAACTGCGATCCTCCAGTACCCCCCCCCAACAGTACATATGGTTGTTGTAGCCTCCCTGGACCAGCACACCTGACTCAACTAATCATCAAGCCCTTGACAAGTTGAATCAGGTGTTGTATGCTGATCAGGGTAGGACTGGAAACACTGCTCTAGTCAGTGCATGCCAACATGAACCAAACATAAATAAATTAAAAACACTTATATGGTGAACACTTGCTAGCTTAAAAATAACAAACTTTCATCTTGCAAATGTGTATTTTGAACTAATGCGGTGGCCAAAAACGTTTCTAGAAACGCCACGTTTGAGCTTGCCTAGCGAACTACTTTGTGACAACACAAAGCCTAGCTAAAAGTGAGAAGTTGATTTGAACTAGACCGGTAATTCGGAGAATGATCATTATCATGTAACAACGTCGCCATTTCAAGACATCAATGCCAACCAACATGTTTACCTGCAAACATTCGCCATGTTATTAAGGCTGTTAGCTAACGTAGCCGCTTTCCACGTGCCCGAAAAATTTGCCAAATTAAAACGACGCTAAACGTTTGTATGAGTCTACACATACAAATAATGCGTCATAATTAATTGTCTGCATCTGCCTAATGTGCTTGCTAACTAGCTTGCTACAGTAGCTAGCTAGAGCAGGGGTTCTCAAACTAGGGTCCACAGCCCTCTACGGGTACTGCAGGGCCAATTATTATTTTCTAGGGGGGATTTTGGGATAGTTTTGTGAAATGATTTAAATATTGCTAGCTGCAACAGAATACCATCGTGGATAAAAATGTTATATGTGTCCAATATTAAAAGGAAGTTAGAGGTTTAGTTTCACAAGCCAATGCTAACTAGCGTTGACTGGGAGTCTACAGGAACTGTTACCATGGTAATAAGTGGCTTCATTGGCAAAATCTCCTCCTTCAAAATGGAGGACTAATTGGAGCTAATTTGTTTGTTTTTTAATATAAAAAGTAATTTGGAAAAACAGTTTGTCTCAACTTTTTAAAAGATAGAAAGCACGTAGAAAATAGATTTTTTTTATATAATACCGTCTGAAAACGATCAAATAAAAGCTAGACAATAAGGGACAATCGATACAAAGTTGTGTTATTCAGTGCACATGCCCATTGATTTTGTTATGTTTGAGCAGAGAAACCACATTAGACATGGCCAAAATGCAGGAAATTAGCTTTAAAAAAAACAAACAAAAAAGTTATTCCGCCTTCTAGCTAATAGACTGATAGAGTTTACACTTCCTCTTCCAGGTCAAAATAAAACTACCTCCCATATCAATTCATTTAAAAAAAAATGTTTGATTACTTATAACATACGGGGGTTCCTGGGTCGTCGGTTTGCCTGGGCGGGGATCCCTTGGCAAGAAGAGTTTGAAAACCCCCTGAGCTAGCTGGCCAGGGACTGCACTTTCATCGTGCAACTGTAAAATGTCGACGAAGACGACGTGATGATGTTGCAACTAAGCAGTGAGACCCAGAAGGCAAGACGCTGTGTCTCCAGCAATGATGACTTACTAGGACAGCTGTGTCTATTTTAGAGCACCCTCCTCTTCCCCTCCAAAAAACACAGTTGGAAGGAATTGGATAATGCAATTTGCATTGATTGAGAGGAAACTGCTGTCATGATCAGCACAATGATGTTGGCACTGAACCTGTGCAGTAGCACAGTAGTAACTGTTGTCCATCAAAACAGAAAATGTGTCTGTTTGCAGTCTTTTTTTTTAATTCAATAAGTCCCCCGACACACAAGACGCTGGAAGCATTGCCCGGATCAGCCCAAGAGCAGGGGTGTATCACTAGGAACCAAACGAGAAGGGACCTAGCTGAATTTGTCTCAATAGATACTCCCGCAGGCCTGGAATTTTCTGGTTTTAGGGGCAAGACCATTTGGCCTTCAAGAGGTGTCCAGTTTGCCAGGACGCCAAAGCCATCATCTCTGCCAGGGCACCATCCAAAATATCCCCCCCAGGAGCAGTTACCATTTGTAGTTGTTCCTGTTCATCTGACTCTGGGGGAAGTGCACAAGTGGCTTCATTGGCCGGTGTAGGCCGTCATTGTAAATAAGAAACTTGTTCAGACCTAGTTTTTTCCCCCTTTTAATTCAAGATGTCAAAGTGTAGCTGAGAGACTACTGGGTACAGCCTGTCATGGAGGTGCCCGAAAATGTATCCAAACTTTTTTTTATTTTTTAAAGTGACTTGACACACACACACACACACACACACACACACACACACACCACTAAACGCCTGTCATGTTTGACAAATATAATGTAGGATCATGACTAATATTAAACATCTAAAGACGTGATTCTGTGGACATACTGAAGGCACTAAATCATTCATATAGGAGAGAAGGGGCCGTGTCTGTTGCACACTGCAAACTCACTCACCTTGCAATCTGAGCAGAGGCAGTCAACATTTTGAAAACGATTTAACCATAAACGTAAATTGTTTAAAACCTGAACATTTCTTTATCATTGAGGCTTGTCTTACCATGGCCCGACCATAGGAATGTTAAGTGGATTATTTTATTTATTATTTTATTTTTATTTTTTTTAAACACTTCCTCATATGCCATTGAAACCAGTATTTCATGTTCTCAACTTTCTTTTGTTGCCCAGCAAACCAAAGACACAACCTTAGTCGTCAACCCATGCTAGTTGTTGCATCTTCCTTTCTAAAAAGGACATTTTCATCAGTCATATGAAACCACTCGCATTTGCGGCACGCTTTTGAGTGTTGTTTTGTACAAACTGCACAATGGAACATTTGTGCTTATTGCCTACTGCCGTGCGCGCATTTGTGCTTATAGCCTACTGCCGTGCGCGCATTTGTGCTTATAGCCTACTGCCGTGCGCGCATTTGTGCTTATAGCCTACTGCCGTGCGCGCATTTGTGCTTATAGCCTACTGCCGTGCGCGCATTTGTGCTTATAGCCTACTGCCGTGCGCGCATTTGTGCTTATAGCCTACTGCCGTGCGCGCATTTGTGCTTACAGCCTACTGCCGTGCGCGCATTTGTGCTTATAGCCTACTGCCATGCGTGCATTTGTGCTTACAGCTTAGTGCCGTGCGTGCATTTGTGCTTACAGCCTACTGCCATGCGTGCATTTGTGCTTACAGCTTAGTGCCGTGCGCGCATTTGTGCTTACAGCTTAGTGCCGTGCGCGCATTTGTGCTTACAGCCTAGTGCAGTGAGCGCATTTGTGCTTATAGCTTAGTGCCGTGCGCGCATTTGTGCTTATAGACTACTGCCGTGAGCGCATTTGTGCTTACAGCCTAGTGCAGTGAGCGCATTTGTGCTTATAGCCTACTGCCGTGCGCGCATTTGTGCTTATAGCCTACTGCCGTGTGCGCATTTGTGCTTATAGCCTACTGCCGTGTGCGCATTTGTGCTTATAGCCTACTGCCGTGTGCGCATTTGTGCTTATAGCCTACTGCCGTGCGCGCATTTGTGCTTATAGCCTACTGCCGTGCGCGCATTTGTGCTTATAGCCTACTGCCGTGCGCACATTTGTGCTTACAGCCTACTGCCGTGTGCGCATTTGTGCTTATAGCCTACTGCCGTGTGCGCATTTGTGCTTATAGCCTACTGCCGTGTGCGCATTTGTGCTTATAGCCTACTGCCGTGCGCGCATTTGTGCTTATAGCCTACTGCCGTGCGCGCATTTGTGCTTACAGCCTACTGCCGTGCGCGCATTTGTGCTTACAGCTTAGTGCCGTGCGCGCATTTGTGCTTACAGCTTAGTGCCGTGCGCGCATTTGTGCTTACAGCCTACTGCCATGCGCGCATTTGTGCTTACAGCCTACTGCCGTGCGCGCATTTGTGCTTACAGCCTACTGCCATGCGCGCATTTGTGCTTACAGCCTACTGCCATGCGCGCATTTGTGCTTACAGCCTACTGCCATGCGCGCATTTGCTGCTTTTCTAAAGTGAAGAAATAGCCTAATGGCTAATAATAGTTGATCAACATTTTTAGGTTACACAATCTGATCTGTTGCACCAGTCTCATTGCTTTAAAAAGTTTAAATATTTTAATAGGGGGTTGTATAAATTGGGGATCTATCGTCCCACAACTGTCCCAGAGTTTGTTTGGAATATTTATTTCTCGCACAGAACGACAAGTTGACCAACAGAATAGGTCAACTTTTCTACTATGGGAGATAGTAGATTGACCCAGGCTAGTGCTTCGTTACTCATTATGTTGGCTGACAAAAAGTAAACGTGGACAGTTCATACATCTTCAATATGCGCCTTGGAATTCGATAATGATACGTGCCGTTGCATCCCCGTCCGATGTGCCAATCTTCGCTTGTCGCCTAAGTCTGCAATGGGTGTGAAAAGAACCCAGTCACATGATGGCATTAGCTAATAGGAATTGAGATATCTGAGAAAGCCATGCGAGTGAGGTGCTTCAGAGCGATTGTCAGCCGGGAGAAGGTAATACTAATTATTAGATTCAGCCCAAGGGCACAACGGCCACAAGGCATAGATTTTAAGGCTGCATTAGGACCACAAAATTCAAGGCCTGAACTCTCATTTCCATTGCAAAACATTTTGAACTAATGATTACACCCCAAGCTAGGTGTGTTGCTCAATGGCAGGAGGTAGCCTAGTGGTTAGAGCGTTGGGTCAGTAACCGAAAGGTTGCTAGATCGAATCCCTGAGCTGACAAGGTGGAAATATGTCTTTCTGCCCCTGAACAAGGCAGTTAACCCACTGTTCCCCGGTAGGTGGTCCATTGTAAATAAGAATTTGTTCCTAACGGACTTGCCTAGCAAAAAAGTATTTTTTTTTTTAAATGGAGGTATCAAAAGGCAGAGGCACTTTTCACCCTCATCACAATTGTGGAAGTTTCATTCCCCCAAAATAAAAGGAGTTTTGCCTTTTTCTTCTCCATGTTCCGGACTTTCTTGTCGACGACGCCCAGGACTTGCTTCATTGCCTCGGTCTGGGCCCCAGAGGACTGCCCTCCACCCAAGGTGATCTGTCCAGGAGCAGATCCCATATCTGGGCTGGCCGACTGCACTGTCCTGTTACCATTCATTGCTGAGGGCATCTGAATAGACAAAGCGAGAGGTACATCAATAAGTTAGTGATGGAGGTGGAGACGAGTAACAAACGATGGATTTCTATAGTTTTCCCAGACACTCATCGAGTTTGCTTTTTAGTCTAGGTCTAGACTTAAATCTGTGTCCAGGAAACCACCCACTCATCTAACAAAATAACTACCGGTGTAGCCAAATGGTGGTTGAGCATAAGAAAGTTCACATAATTTCAGCCATTTCACTTGCCCAGGAGGGAGGAATTAAGTATGACCGTTTTAATGCAGCGTTGGATTGGTGCACAATGAGCGTCATGGTGGAATATAAAATCTAAGTCCAACAAGTAGTTACATACACGATCAACTTGATTGAACCGATCCAATTGTTGCCAGCCAGCTCTGCCGGACCATTTAAAATAACAACAATAATAATAAACTATTGAATTTGTTAACCAATTTCAAGAATATTAGTTGACCTAGCTCGCTAACACGTCCGGCTCAAAGTCACCGAGATGATAAGCTAGCTAACTAACTTTAAATGAGCCGATCATCGCATAAAGCCCGTGTACCAAGAGCCTTATCGTCTATCTGGCCCGTACCGTTAGCTACCTGCTAGCAGATGTTCAACCATGCAGATTGCCCAGCTAACTGACATTAGCTAAATCTAGACAAAAAAAAAAAATACATCACACTTATGATCAAATGAGAAAATTCAATGTAGATGTAACGTTAGCTAGTTAATAACTAAACGATTTAGCAATTGTGGCTCATTAGCTAGCTATAAATCATCGCTTTAACAAGGAACTTTAGCTGTGATACAACCACACTGGCCCATAACTCAGCTAGCTAAAGTTAGCATATCATTAGCTAGAATAAGCTACGCTTTCCTTGTCTCATAGGTTCATTTGGCTAGCTTTATATTCCCTTACCTTTATGCTCTATGTATCCACTGGGGGAAGCTTATTCACGAGAGAAATGCAATAGCCAAGGTTGTTTAAAAAATATATATATATTATTATTTATTTTGTTACTTTATTTTCTCTTTCAAAAGTGAGGATCCGCCCAGCCGGCCTCACCGACAACTGAGACAGTGTGATTAGTGAAGGAACTCTTTATAAAGAAGAAGGACCCCTTTCGGCTGTCCAACGATATGCCAGACTGAACGAACCAGACTGATCTGATCTAAACAAATCAACTGGGAGATAAAAACACAATATAGAGACAGCTTGTGAACGACTGTTATTGTGATGTTGATTAATTATTCAAATGTACATAACAGATAGTAAGTTTTCTAATACGGCCCAAAAAATGTGCATAGCAAATCTTCGTCAAAATCTGCAAATAACTTGTGTTGATTTGTTCAAGCTAAGTGGTGTGTGCGCTCTTGCACTGTACAATGCTGCTACCGTGTCTGTAATCAGTGCAGTGATTTAAATAGAAGTTTTTCAGATTAATGTAGCCTATTGCTAGCTACATGACATTGTGACATTGTTGAGTCGACAGTTTTGAGTGTTAAGATGTTTGGTGATGAGATCGATGTATCTACTGTAGATCAGCAGGGGGCAGTAATGAGCCATGGACAGTGTTGGGAGTCCTGAACAACATATGGTTCAACGAGTCTTTTAATTGACTTTTTGCAGTAGCTTGGTGGTAGTTGAATAAACTAAATACAAATGTTGGTAGTGTTTCAGTAGTTATTTACTTTTTTTTGCCATGCAGTGGCTAATTACTGTCTAACTACTGGAACTACACACTACATTTATTGCAAAAAGAAGAGAAAATATGACAAAACTAGGCAAGAATTTCCTTTCTTTTTCAGCATTAGACTTGCCTAATTCTCACTTGAAACTTAGTTTTTAATAGGCTAAATTACACATTCTGTTAACATTTGACTCCAGATCTGTTCTTTTAATTTGTATTCTATGACGTTTCAGATTGAGATACGATACTTTTTCACAAAGTACTTTGGATTTAGTAAACTACTTTATCAAAGTAAACTATATATTTTTATTAATGTTAACTTAACTTATTCAAATGTGAAGTAATTGGTAGTTTGGTACATATTTTGGTAGTTTGGTACTATATTTTCAGAGTAGCTTCCCCAACACTTGCCATGGAAAGTAACTGTACTGTTTACCGTAGGCCTATGACTGTCAGATTGGTGACCAAGTTGGTGACCAAGTTTCCTGACTTGTTTTTGCTTCTAAATTGTGCACCATGGCTCACCGGAACTGAGGACCGGCACATCAAATGTTCTACTCTTTTGCACCTATTATAGAATATTAGCTCAAAAGTATTGTGGAATTCCTGAATCTTATGTGTATACTACTACTGCTATTACTACTGCATAGTTAAATACAATTAAAATAATGGCCATACACCAGTTACTAAAAGTGAAATCAAGTTTATTTGGTCACAAATCCTACTTGGATTATCCAGCTTTTCTTCTATTGGTTTGTTGATTCAAAGGTGTGGATGAATTGAACATTATGCCTCAGCTTTTACATTTGATTTGTATTTTATTTCACCTTTATTTAACCAGGTAAGCTAGTTGAGAACACCTTTATTTAACCAGGTAGGCTAGTTGAGAACACCTTTATTTAACCAGGTAGGCTAGTTGAGAACACCTTTATTTAACCAGGTAGGCTAGTTGAGAACACCTTTATTTAACCAGGTAGGCTAGTTGAGAACACCTTTATTTAACCAGGTAGGCTAGTTGAGAACACCTTTATTTAACCAGGTAAGCTAGTTGAGAACACCTTTATTTAATCAGGTAAGCTAGTTGAGAACACCTTTATTTAACCAGGTAGGCCAGTTGAGAACAAGTTCTCATTTACAACTGCGACCTGGCCAAGATAAAGCAAAGCAGTGCGACACAAACAACAACACACATGGAATAAACAAGAGTACAGTCAATAACACAATAGGAAAAAAAATTAAAGTCTATATACAGTGAGTGCAAATGGAGTGAGGAGGTAAGGCAATAAATAGGCCATAGTAGCGAAGTAATTACAATTTAGCAAATTAACACTGGAGTGATAGATGATGATGATGGTGATGTGCAAGTAGTAGTGAAACTGGTGTGCAAAAGAGCAGTAAAGAAAATAAAAACAATATGGGGATGAGGTAGGTAGATTGGGTGGGCTATTTACAGATGGGCTATGTACAGCTGCAGCGATCGGTTAGCTGAGGGAAATATAAGTCTCCAGCTTCAGCGATTTTTGCCATTCGTTCCAGTCATTGGCAGCAGAATCCAACCATAACATACATAATTATTGGCATTTCCACAATTTGGAAACATGACAGTTAACTACACAAACAATTCTCCTCCATTTGGAAAAAAAATGGAGATAAAACTATCTCAATGTCTATGGGGTGTTCTTTATTCCCATGAAAATGAACGTCCCTCTGAAATACATTCGGATGTTGTTTCTTCAAGTCAGAGCCTGTATTTAACATCAAACTCTCCAACAGGGAAAACTAACCAGAGTCCATAAGAATGTGGAATCAGCCTTCATGAGGTTTTGTTTGGCTTATTCAGGAAGCAGTTAACATGGCCGTGCTGCTCTTTGATTGCACTGGCCCATTGAAAGGCTGTTTTTTTTGTGTGATAATACTGATTATGGGAGGTTCCCTAAGGGAAGCGAAGCTCCCTTTCAACCAGTGACTCATTTCCTCTCCATGGTAACCTGCTCTGTTCCAGTTAGACAGCAGGGCTGTACTGTTTGTCCTCCATTTTCTAAACTATTGTAAAGAGGCCAGGGTAATGTTCAATAAGCAATAAATACAATGTCTTATTGGACAAGTCCAGGTAGTCCCCTCCTGTTCCAGGATACTTTCTTCCATTCTATGCATAATTAACACAAGCCTGGCTAAAGCTCTGACCTCTGACCTCTGACCTCTGCCCTTATCAGCAGGAGTTTGTCAAACCATAAACTCGATTCTCTCCAGTCTATTTTTCTCAAAGTTCACCATGGCAACGGTGTAATAAGGCAGAATGAATCCGATGGATTTTCATCTAAGAGAAGTGAACTAAACTTTAACAAAAATAAAACAATAATGGATTTGCTTCAGATTATAGACAGGAAGCTGTAGCCTGGCTATTGCTGCTCCAGAGTTTGCAGTTTCACCACAGTGTCCAGAGCACTCTCTCTCTCTCTAGTTACAGGAAATAGGCCTGTGTGTGTGTGTGTGTGTGTGTGTGTGTGTGTGTGTGTGTGTGTGTGTGTGTGTGTGTGTGTGTGTGTGTGTGTGTGTGTGTGTGTGTGTGTGTGTGTGTGTGTGTGTGTGTGTGTGTGTGTGTGTGTGTGTGTGTGTGTGTGTGTGTGTGATGGATGACCACGGTGTCTTGCCAGTTGATGTATGCTTTAAATAGAAGAAAGCAAGGAGTCCACATGTGTCCAACTAGCTTTCTCTACCCTTAACCTTGTTCTGAATACCTCCAAAATGAAGGTCATGTGGTTTGGTAAGAAGAATGCCCCTCTTCCCACAGGTGTTATTACTACCTCTGAGGGTTTAGAGGTTGAGGTAGTCACCTCATACAAGTACTTGGGAGGATGGCTAGACGGTGTCCTTCTCTCAGCACATATCAAAGCTGCAGGCTAAAGTTAAATCTTATCTTGGTTTCCTCTATTGTAATCGTTCCTCTTTCACCCCAGCTGCCAAACTAACCCCGATGAGTCCTTTTGCCTTTTGATAGGCCGTCGTTGTAAATAAGAATTTGTTCCTAACTGACTTGCCTAGTTAAATAAAGGTTAAATAAAAGGTTCTGTATGGGATGTAGTCCATGTGGTGATCAAGCCAGGCCCCAGATCTGTTTGTGCTATCTTGCCAACTCCTATAACACAGTGACCATAGGAGTTGGGAAGAGAGCACAATCAGATCTGGAGCCAGGCTAGTTGTGACCGACTAAAATCCCCAACTTTCATGCCGATCAATGAGCTTGACCTAATCTCCATAGTTCACGATATGATCACAGAGAGTTACAAGTGATATCAACGACAAATAGTTTTACTGTTCGTTTAATAGCCTCGACCCATTATATTTTCCACTTGCCTTGAAAATTCCACCCAACAACCTTCAACTCCATAATGCTCTCTCTCTCTCAACGCCAAACAGCACAAAACAGGAAGCCAGATATGAGTGACACCACTTCCCAAAAGGTCATCTACCAAAGATCATTAACTGTTTGTTTCCCATTTTCTACTGTTAGACGCCAAAAGCCTCGGCCGGTGAAAAACAGTCCTGTATACTAGATCATATCCATTCAACAGGGTTGACTGTCTTTAAGTTCAGATAGCTTGGTAGCCAGATCTGTTTCTGCATCACCATGTAGTTACAGTGTATTATAACATGTTACCATGTAGTTACAGTATATTATAACATGTTGTCATGTAGTTACAGTATATAATAACTTGTTGTCATGTTACCATGTAGTTACAGTATAATATTACCTGTTACTATGTTGTTACAGTATATTATAACATGTTACCATGTAGTTACAGTATATTATAACTTGTTGTCATGTAGTTACAGTATATTATAACATGTTGTCATGTAGTTACAGTATATAATAACTTGTTGTCATGTTACCATGTATTTACAGTATAATATAACCTGTTACTATGTTGTTACAGTATATTATAACATGTTACCATGTAGTTACAGTATATTATAACTTGTTGTCATGTAGTTACAGTTTATTATAACATGTTTCTATGTAGTTACAGTATATTGTAAAGTGTCGTCATGTTACCATGGTAATATAACGTGTTACCATGTAGTTACAGTATATTGGAACGTGTTGTCAGGTTACCATGGTAATATAACATGTTGTCATGTAGTTACAGTATATTATAACTTGTTGTCATGTTACCATGTAGTTACAGTATAATATTACCTGTTACTATGTTGTTACAGTATATTATAACATGTTACCATGTAGTTACAGTATATTATAACTTGTTGTCATGTAGTTACAGTATATTATAACATGTTGTCATGTAGTTACAGTATATAATAACTTGTTGTCATGTTACCATGTAGTTACAGTATAATATAACCTGTTACTATGTTGTTACAGTATATTATAACATGTTACCATGTAGTTACAGTATATTATAACTTGTTGTCATGTAGTTACAGTGTATTATAACATGTTACCATGTAGTTACAGTATATTATAACTTGTTGTCATGTAGTTACAGTATATTATAACATGTTTCCATGTAGTTACAGTATATTGTAAAGTGTCGTCATGTTACCATGGTAATATAACGTGTTACCATGTAGTTACAGTATATTGGAACGTGTTGTCAGGTTACCATGGTAATATAACATGTTATCATGTAGTTACAGTATATTATAATGTGTTACCATGTAGTTACAGTATATTATAACATGTTACCATGTAGTTACAGTATATTATAACATGTTACCATGTAGTTACAGTATATTATAACATGTTACCATGTAGTTACAGTATATTATAACATGTTACCATGTAGTTACAGTATATTATAACATGTTACCATGTAGTTACATTATATTATAACATGTTACCATGTAGTTACAGTATATTGGAACGTGTTGTCAGGTTACCATGGTATATATAACATATTGTCATGTAGTTACAGTATATTATAACATATTGTCATGTAGTTACAGTATATTATAACATGTTTTCATGTAGTTACAGTATATTATAACATATTGTCATGTAGTTACAGTATATTAGAACATATTGTCATGTAGTTACAGTATATTATAACATGTTACCATGTAGTTACAGTATATTATAACATGTTACCATGTAGTTACAGTATATTATAACATGTTGTCATTGAACATGTTGCCATGTATAGTGTTACAGTATATTATAACATGTTGTCATAACATGTTACCATGTAGTTACAGTATATTTTAACATGTTACCATGTAGTTACAGTATATTATAACATGTTGTCATGTAGTTACAGTATATTATAACATGTCGTTACAATATATTATTGTCATGTAGTTACAGTATATTATAACATGTTGTCATGTAGTTACCAGTATATTATAATGTTATCATGAAGTTGTATATTATAACATGTAGTTAGAGTATATTATAACGTGTTGTCATGTAGTTACAGTATATTATAACATGTTACCGTTACAATATATTATAACATGTTACTATGTGCCATGTTAACATGGTAATATAACATATTGTCATGTTGTTACAGTATATTATATATTATAACAGTATATTATAACATGTTGTCATGTAGTTACAGTATATTATAACATGTTGTATATTATCATGTAGTTATGTAGTTATATTTTGTTACCATGGTAATATAACATGTTGTCATGTAGTTACCATGGTAATTAACATGGTAATATAACATGTTGTCATGTAGTTACAGTATATTATAACATGTTGTCATATATTAGTTATGAGTTATATATTATAATGTTGTCATGAAGTTACAGTATATTATAACATGTTACCATGTCGTTACAATATATTATATGTTACATGGTAATATTGTAACGTAATATAACGTGTTGTCATGTAGTTACAGTATATTATAACATGTGACCATGTAGTTACAGTATATTATAACATGTTGTCATGAAGTTACAGTATATTATAACATGTTACCATGTCGTTACAATATATTATAACATGTTACCATGTAGTTACACTATATTGTAATGTGTTGTCATGTTACCATGGTAATATAACATGTTGTCATGTAGTTACCATGGTAATATAAAGTGTTGTCATGAAGTTACAGTATATTATAACATGTTACCATGTAGTTACAGTATATTATAACGTGTTGTCATGAAGTTACAGTATATTATAACGTGTTGTCATGAAGTTACAGTATATTATAACATGTTACCATGTCGTTACAATATATTATAACATGTTACTATGTAGTTACACTATATTGTAATGTGTTGTCATGTTACCATGGTAATATAACATGTTGTCATGTAGTTACAGTATATTATAACATGCTGTCATGTAGTTACAGTATATTATAACATGTTGTCATGTAGTTACAGTATATTATAACTTGTTGTCATGTCACCATGTAGTTACAGTATATTATAACATGTCACCATGTAGTTACATGTTATATTAGTTACACTATATTGTAATGTGTTACCATGTTACCAGTATATTATAACATGTTGTCATGTAGTTACAGTATATTATAACATGTCATGTAGTTACAGTATATTATAACCATGGTAATATAAAGTGTTGTCATGTCGTTACAGTATATTATAACTTGTTACCATGTAGTTACAGTATATTATAACATGTTGTCATGTAGTTACATTATATTATAACTTGTTACCATGTAGTTACAGTATATTATAACATGTTACCATGTAGTTACAGTATATTGTAACATGTTGTCATGTTACCATGGTAATATAACATGTTGTCATGTAGTTACAGTATATTATAACATGTTACCATGTAGTTACAGTATATTATAACATGTTGCCATGTCGTTACAGTATATTATAACGTGTTACCATGTAGTTACTGTATATTATAACTTGTTGTCATGTCACCATGTAGTTACAGTATATTATAACATGTTACCATGTAGTTACAGTATATTATAACATGTTGTCATGTAGTTACAGTATATTATAACGTGTTGTCATGTAGTTACAGTATATTATAACGTGTTGTCATGTAGTTACAGTATATTATAACGTGTTACCATGTAGTTAGAGTATATTGTAACGTGTTGTCACGTTACCATGGTAATATAACGTGTTGTCATGTAGTTACAGTATATTATAACATATTACCATGTAGTTACAGTATATTGTAACGTGTTGTCACGTTACCATGCTAATATAACGTGTTGTCATGTAGTTACAGTATATTATAACGTGTTGTCATGTAGTTACAGTATAATATAACGTGTTACCACGTATTGTAACGTGTTGTCACGTTACCATGCTAATATAACGTGTTGTCATGTCATACACCATTTGTTTTAGAAGCAGCAAAGGAAACCCTGGAGGACTAATGGATTCCTTCCCACCTATTGAACTCAGAACACAGAACAACAAACCATGGTTGTGGTCGTTAAAGTTGCATTCTGCAGTTGTGACATCCATTTATGGACATATAAATCAATGATAGTATGTTCCCATTTATTATTGAAGAATATCACTAAAAAATGCCTCAAAGTAAATGCAAACAATTATGGTATAACCTCAAAACATGATATCATGGATGGTCAGTCCTTGAATCTATAGCTCTGTTTTTAAATTTGAGAGTGGTTACATTTCTCCCAGCGCCATCCCTCAGCCTTTTACCGAAACAGTGACGGGGACTCACTTTGTGACTGTTTCAACTGCTGATTCCCACTTTTAGCACCAAAATGGACTGAAACATTTCGGGACTATCTAGACTTGCACAGTAAGAAAGGCTCATTTTGTGTTTCCTGTTGCGTGCCCTAATGTACAGACTATCAGCCCAGGCAGTCGCCTATCAGTTTGAGCCAACTGCAGTCAGACAGCGGAGTCAGTGGAGCGATTGAGAGTAAAACAGCAGAAAAAGTAGGCCTGACCCCTCCCAGGAAAGCTTCAGCTCTTCTACTGTGATGTAAAATTGCGCAACTAAGATCTACTCTGCAAAAACCAAATGTATGACAGATTTCTTGAGTTAATTTAGATGAATTCAGACTATTTTGAGGAAGTGCATACTGGCTACGGCGTCTCAAAATGGACAAGCAGTACTATTGCCGCTTTTTCCCCCTTGTTTATCAAACAAAGGTTTTTAAGGGAGTATGCGAGCACACTCGTTCGGTTCGCTGGGCACCAGCCGAACTGAAGCATGCTGACACCTTTAGCTATTGAACATCCTTCTAGGCCTGCCCTGTCAAATCCACAGGAAATGGTGAATGATTTTATGTAGTGGATTCATCTTCACAGCAGCACCAACTGTTGGGGATATGCTGACTGCATTGTCTCAAAGTCTTTAGATTTAGGCTTAGATTTAGGCTTAGACTTAGACTTAGGCTTAGGCTTAGGCTTAGGCTTAGGCTTAGACTTTGGCTATAGCCCTTGGAAGACTGGACTACAGTCTTAGACAAAGATATTTTAAATGTATTCATCAACTGTTCCCATAGGAGAACACTTTTTTAAATCCGTTTTTGTTCCAGGTAGAACCATTTTGGGTTCCATGTAGAACCTTCTGTGGAAAGGGTTCTACATGGAACTCAAACGGTTCTACTTGGAACCAAAAGGGTTCTCCCTGGATCAACAAAGGTTCTCCTATGGGGACAGCCGATTAACCTTCTTAAGTTCTAGATAGCACCTTTTTTGTGTGCCACTGTATATGATGAAGCTTGTGTTGTTGGTTTCTCTGGATAAGGGCATCATGATTCCCTTTTCCATCAAAGGATCCATGAGCACCAACATGTAAAGTTAATAGGAGCACATCAAATTGGGTTTTGGGTTTCAAAGAAATCTTCATTCAGAGCAGATATTTAACCGTTAAAAAAAAGAAGTAGTCTCATAAAAACCTGAGGTAGATTTGATCGTATTTCCATGACCAAAGTTTGCATCTGCACAGTTCTTCCACAAAATTTGTTTTTGGACACTTTTCTGAGGAAATTGTTAAAAGTAGTCCTGTGTGTAGAGTTGTATGGTTTGTTAAACTTTTAACTCAATGAATTTTGTTTGAAATACAATTTAAAGTGAAAAAAACGTAGTCAAGGCGTAACTCCAAAATCTATTTTCGTAGACATAAGTTCTTCTCCAAATCACTTGTCATTTCAAATAAAGGTTCCAAGATTCCTGTCTAAACAAATGTCTTGGTTGGTGTTCTAGAACTCATTAGCCTCTTATGATTCCTGTCTAACCAAATGTCTTGGTTGGTGTTCTAGAACTCATTAGCCTCTTAAGATTCCTGTCTAAACAAATGTCTTGGTTGGTGTTCTAGAACTCATTAGCCTCTTATGATTCCTGTCTAACCAAATGTCTTGGTTGGTGTTCTAGAACTCATTAGCCTCTTAAGATTCCTGTCTAACCAAATGTCTTGGTTGGTGTTCTAGAACTCATTAGCCTCTTAAGATTCCTGTCTAACCAAATGTCTTGGTTGGTGTTCTAGAACTCATTAGCCTCTTATGATTCCTGTCTAACCAAATGTCTTGGTTGGTGTTCTAGAACTCATTAACTGTGAATTCTGTTCCGTTCTGTGATCATGTAACTCTAAATAGTAATCTCTCTGTCTCTCAAAGCTGTTCTGCATTAGATCTCCACTAGACATAGCTGTGCTCCGGGGCCTTCTCAGCTCTGCTTCTGTCTCTGTGTGGCCACTGGGCCTACACAACAAAACCCACAACACAACCTAACAGCCAGAATCTAGCCACAGGCTGTGATCGACCTACATTTAACCAAGCATCTGCCTGGGGAGGAGTACACTCGGCCTAGCCTGAGTGCCAGCTTGAGTGGCATGACAATGAGTGACAATGAGTTGGCATGATAGCACAAACAGACTGGCACTCTCAGGCTGTATTCGGTCCGCCCACCATCAGCAGTAGTGTAACAGTGGAAATTGGGGTTGATGATGATTGATTATTAATGCCTGACAAGTGTGTATAAACCGGGTGTTGCAGTAGGCAAGGTGCTTTATCTCTCAGCTCAGTCCAACTGCTGTGTGTGTCTCCCTCCCTCTCTCCCTCTAACAGTCAGCCTTGCCTGGGACCCTGGCAGCAGATAAGAGGAAGGCTCCCTGAGGACGTTGGTTGAGGATGGGTGTAAGAACACAGATTATACAGAGAGAGATAGGGAGTCTTTTTGCTGGTTAAATAAACCTTTTCAGACTGTGATGATATATATGCATGTTAACCAAGTCCAATGCTCCTATAACGCACATGTTACTCCTCCAATGTGATATCATAAAACTGCAGGGAAAAAGCCCTGTCCAAAAGAACACATACCATGGCACATTTCAACATGCTTTTCAATAAAAGGCAATAGGCGCACCATCAAGGCTCATGATAATCCAACCTGGGGTTTTCCACCAGGAGCTGCTGTACCCAGAGCAATGTATTTATCTTATGATTGCTCTTAATTTTATTTTGACTCTTGGGTAATTGACCTATTAGGAATGAAACAAACAATAAATAAACAGGCACTAATAAGACTACCACACAGTGCAGTGAGAATGTTTCACACAAATAAGCTAAAAGGCTTTTATTTATCTCACTTGTGTTGCCATTTAGACATATAGACACCACTTGAACTCGAGACAACACTTCGTGACCCCCTGTTCTGTCACGACTTACTTCTTCAATCATGCATGAAGGAGTTGAGCTCTCGAGCTCTGCTCTGGGCTGGCTATCTGTCGCTTTAAGAGCGATTTCCCCCCATTGTCAAGTAGTCGTGAGCAGGAAGGGTGAAACGAAACCAGAGACCGAGCTAGGGGGCCGGAGCTGGTATTTAAAAGCACGACGCAGCCGCTCAATAACGGAACCGCGGTAACGTTCATTCTCAGGACAGAGCGCGTCTGGAGAAGAAGGGAATATAAATAAGAACGGAAGGGGAAGGGGAGACTCAGTCAAGCAACCTTTGCTGATTTTAATTCTTCTAGGGTTTGAAGACATATACACAGTCGCAATGGAATAAAAAAATGCACTTATGAATGACGAAGGCTACACCGAATTTCACCGCGGTTTCTCAAATGCCTGAGGAAATATACAGAATAGCCTCCATCATTGAAAATGCGTCACATGTCAGGATGATCTTCGTTGGACATAGACTGCTGATGGAAATTATGTCATATAAAATGAAGGCAAATTCCGCGCGCAACTGACGTCTAGGGCGACATTATATCAGAGCAGGTGCAGTGTGTGTCCCTTCGACATTTACCGTTATACGCGTGTTCTGAAGATTTAACTGTGAACGTGGTGTGGGCCTGCCAGCCTGATCACAGAGAAGAGAAGCGGGAACATCTTGATGTCAACCTGAGAAATAAAACATACTGGGAAAATGTCATCTGCAATTGAAAGGAAGACGATGGAGGCTAACGAGTAAGTGACGTACCAGTCGGCTGTTTCCTTGAAATATAATAGAATAGGCTATAATAGATTCAAGGACCTTCAATGTTGACTTGATACTGCTGTAGAATGTCTTATTACGCAAATTACAATAGTTGCTTGGAAATAAGCAAACGCAATAGGTCAGTGGCAGTTTCCAAAGTCTCTTCAGAGTTCAATCCAATTCAAATAGAAAATCATGAAATAACCAATTGAAAAAGGAAGCACCAATAAATGGGAAAGGGATCATTATAAAGAACAATATAAGTCTATTTAAAAGTCTGCTGAATGTCGTGACCCTTTGTCAGTATATATTTTGGCTGTATGAACAGGTCATGTGGATTATGTGCTGCACTCACTGGTATATAGGTCAATGGCTCCATCCTGTGGGTTAAACTAATAATAATATGTGCATATTACATGGTAGAACAGACACACACACACACACACACACACACACACACACACACACACACACACACACACACACACACACACACACACACACACACACACACACACACACACAGCCTTCTTATTATGGACTTGTATTCTTCCGTTTCCTCATGTGTCTCTTGTCCTCGTCCCCCCTAGGGAGCCGGTGGACGAGGTGTTACAGATGGCCCCGTCCCTCCTGAACTGTGGGGGTTGCCAGCAGAGCATCGGCGACAGGTTCTTCCTGAAAGCCATAGAGAAGTACTGGCATGAGGACTGTCTGAGCTGTGACCTGTGTGGCTGCAGACTGGGAGAGGTGGGACGAAGACTCTACTACAAACTGGGACGGAAGCTCTGTCGCAGAGACTACCTCAGGTTGGACACTTTACAGTTGACATTTACCATATGCCCTCACCCCAAAAACAGAGTTAGATATTTTGCTGTTGGGCACCCCCAAGAGTCAATAAGTAATTAAAATCCTGCCCATACGACACTTATATAAATTATTTTAAATGCTTCCAAAATTCATACAAATATGACAAAATATGAATTAGTCAATAGCATGTAACCTCTTTATAATGGTTTATTAATTAATGCTTATTAATGCTTATTAATGGAAGTTATACACCTTCATCTCGCTTCCCTCCCAGGCTGTTTGGACAGGACGGGCTGTGTGCTAGCTGTGAGAAGAGAATCAGGGCGTTTGAGATGACCATGCGTGTGAGGGACAAGGTCTACCACCTGGAGTGTTTTAAATGCGCGGCCTGCCAGAAACACTTCTGTGTCGGGGACCGTTACTTGCTCATCAACTCAGACATTGTGTGTGAGCAGGACATCTTTGAGTGGACCAAACTCAACAACAACATGGTTTAGCCGATTCATGAACACTCTAGAACATTCTACAACACTTTAGAACACCTCAAAAACATGGTGACATTCTACAACACTTTAGAACACCTCAAAAACATGGTGTAGGACATTCTACAACACTTTAGAACACCTCAAAAACATGGTGTAGAACACTCTAGAACATTCTACAACACTCCAGAGCACCTCAAAAACATGGTGTAGAAAACTCTAGAACATTGTAGAACACAAAGATGAGATGGTTTTGATTGTGATCGTGATCTCTCCATTTGGGGATCAACAGCATGATAAAATATCTCCAGATGTACAGCAAGATAGTAGATCTCAAACTTTCGGACAAAGGTCGCCACATACAGACTCTCTTGTACCTCTGTTAGATGTTTGAAGAGAGTTGTTTCACCATTGATCTGTACTGGAAGCTAAATGAAGGCTCGATCCACCAGCGAATGGAGAACTGTTTCATTATCTTGGGTTCCACCCTTTCAATGCAAAAAAAAAGGAAAATGTAATAATGCAATAATCTATGTGCTCATTGCAGAAATCTCAATATTTCTTGTATCATACAGTGTAATAGAGATTTGCTCATTGAGCTAAATGATGAGCGATGTCACTGGAATTTGTTGTAGTCCAACACTGTTATTTCACCTCTAGAGAAATATGTATTATGACATTTGTTATGAATATATATAAAGTGTTATGTCCAAAAAGGTCTGGTCCATTCCGAAGTAATACATTCATAAAGTAAAGGTCTGTTTGGGGAGTCCGCATGCGCCCCCTAGTGGCCAAGTTCAAAAGACAAGTTTTCAATGTTTATGTGTTTTGTTTTTGTTACTTTTCTTTTGTTTCAATATGGCTCAAAAACTTTGGGATATTTGTTATATATATATATATCTGTTTAATTAAATCCTCATTAAAATATCTTACATTTAGTAGACCACGGATCCTCTCGTTTCAGAGGATACATTTTATATTCGTTGGCTGGAGCAAAGATACTTTTTTTTTTAAGTATCATATTTTTTTAATTTACACTACAAGACCAAAAGTATGTGGACACCTGCTCTTCGAACATCTCATTCCAAAATCACGGGCATTAATATGGAGTTGTTCCCACCTTCGCTGCTATAACAGCCTCCACTCTCCTGGGAAGGCTTTCCACTAGATGTAGGAACATTGCTGCTATAACAGCCTCCACTCTTCTGGGAAGGCTTTCCACTAGATGTTGGAACATTGCTGCTATAACAGCCTCCACTCTTCTGGGAAGGCTTTCCACTAGATGTTGGAACATTGCTGCTATAACAGCCTCCACTCTTCTGGGAAGGCTTTCCACTAGATGTTGGAACATTGCTGCTATAACAGCCTCCACTCTTCTGGGAAGGCTTTCCACTAGATGTTGGAACATTGCTGCTATAACAGCCTCCACTCTTCTGGGAAGGCTTTCCACTAGATGTTGGAACATTGCTGCTATAACAGCCTCCACTCTTCTGGGAAGGCTTTCCACTAGATGTTGGAACATTGCTGCTATAACAGCCTCCACTCTTCTGGGAAGGCTTTCCACTAGATGTTGGGACATTGCTGCTATAACAGCCTCCACTCTTCTGGGAAGGCTTTCCACTAGATGTTGGAACATTGCTGCTATAACAGCCTCCACTCTTCTGGGAAGGCTTTCCACTAGATGTTGGAACATTGCTGCTATAACAGCCTCCACTCTTCTGGGAAGGCTTTCCACTAGATGTTAGAACATTGCTGCTATAACAGCCTCCACTCTTCTGGGAACGCTTTCCACTAGATGTTGGGACATTGCTGCTATAACAGCCTCCACTCTTCTGGGAAGGCTTTCCACTAGATGTTGGAACATTGCTGCAGGGACTTGCTTCCATTCAGCCACAAGAGCATTAGTGAGGTCGGGCACTGATGTTGGGCGATTAGGCCTGGCTGGCAGTTGGCATTCCAATTCATCCCAAAGGTGTTCGATGGGGTTGAGGTCAGGGCTCTGTGCAGGCTAGTCAAGTTCTTCCACACCGATCTCATTGTCATGTTGTAACAGGAAAGGGCATTACCCAAACTGTTGCCGCAAAGTTGGGAGCACAGAATCATCTAGAATGTAGATTTCCCTCCACTGGTATTAAGGTGCCTAGCCCGAACTATGAAAAACAACCACAGTCAATTATTCCTCCTAAACTAAACTTTAGAGTTGACACTACGCATTCGGGCAAGTAGCGTTCTCCTAGCAAACCCAGATTCATCAAACCCAGATTAATCCAGATTCATCCTGCCTGGTGCTGAAGCGTGATTCAGGGGCAACACACTGTAGCTACGTAGCACTTCCTGTAGGGACAACACACTGTAGCTATATCAAATCAAATTTTATTAGATAAATCCACATGGTTAGCAAATGTTAATGCAAGTGTAGTGAAATGCTTGAAGAGCACTTCCTGTAGGGGCAACAAACTGAAGCGATACAGCACTTCCTGTAGGGTCAACGCACTATGGTGATAAAGCACTTCCTGTAGGGGAAAGGCTGTAGCTATGTAGCACTTCCTGTAGGGGCAACACACTCTTGCGAAAAACCACTTCCTGTAGGGGACACACACTGTTGCTATGTAGCACTTCCTGTAGG
>NC_088233.1:4336827-4339327 GCF_036934945.1 Oncorhynchus masou masou
GGGAGCCAGACAGTACAGTAATGAAGCCCAGCCAGTAGGGAGCCAGGCAGTACAGTAATGAGGCCCAGCCAGTAGGGAGCCAGAGAGTACAGTAATGAGGCCCAGCCAGTAGGGAGCCAGGCAGTCCAGTAATGAGGCCCAGCCAGTAGGGAGCCAGGCAGTCCAGTAATGAGGCCCAGCCAGTAGGGAGCCAGGCAGTCCAGTAATGAGGCCCAGCCAGTAGGGAGCCAGACAGTAGAGTAATGAGGCCCAGCCAGCAGGGAGCCAGACAGTAGAGTAATAATCATTACTATCATTCGATCCATCACTACACACATTCACACATGTGTTCTAGACAACTGTGAAAAGGAGGAAAGGAAGACATAATAGCTGAAAGGACAGATTACAGGAAAGAGAGAGAGAGAGAGAGAGAGACAGAGAGAGAGAGAGAGAGAGAGGAGGAAAAGAGAGAGAGAGACAGAGAGAGAGAGAGAGAGATAAGGAGAGAGAGAGAGACAGAGAGAGAGAGAGAGACAGAGAGAGAGAGAGAGACAGAGAGAGAGAGAGAGAGAGGAGGAAAAGAGAGAGAGACAGAGAGAGAGAGAGATAAGGAGAGAGAGAGAGAGAGAGAGAGACAGAGAGAGAGAGAGACAGAGAGAGAGAGAGAGAGAGAGAGAGAGATAAGGAGAGAGATAAATAGAGTAAGATAGTAAAAATGAAAAGGTGAGGGAGTGGGAGAGAGAGAAGAAAAGAGTCTGGTGAGGAAGACAGTTGGTTCATGTAGTCTGTTGGGGCCCAGTAAGAAGACAGTTGGGTCCTGTAGTCTGTTGGGGCCCAGTAAGAAGACACTTGGGTCCTGTAGTCTGTTGGGGCCCAGTAAGAAGACAGTTGGTTCATGTAGTCTGTTGGGGCCCAGTAAGAAGACAGTTGGGTCCTGTAGTTTATTGGGGCCCAGTAAGAAGACAGTTGGGTCCTGTAGCCTGTTGGGGCCCAGTAAGAAGACAGTTGGGTCCTGTAGTCTGTTGGGGCCCAGTAAGAAGACACACTGTAGCTATATAGTACTTCCTGTAGGGGACACACACTGTAGCTATATAGCACTTCCTGTAGGGGACACACACTGTAGCTATATAGCACTTCCTGTAGGGGACACACACTGTAGCTATATAGTACTTCCTGTAGGGGACACACACTGTAGCTATATAGCACTTCCTGTAGGGGACACACACTGTAGCTATATAGCACTTCCTGTAGGGGACACACACTGTAGCTATATAGCACTTCCTGTAGGGGACACACACTGTAGCTATGTAGCACTTCCTGTAGGGGACACACACTGTAGCTATATAGCACTTCCTGTAGGGGACACACACTGTAGCTATATAGCACCTCCTGTAGGGGACACACACTGTAGCTATATAGCACTTCCTGTAGGGGACACACACTGTAGCTATATAGCACTTCCTGTAGGGGACACACACTGTAGCTATATAGCACTTCCTGTAGGGGACACACACTGTAGCTATATAGCACTTCCTGTAGGGGACACACACTGTAGCTATATAGCACTTCCTGTAGGGGACACACACTGTAGCTATATAGCACTTCCTGTAGGGGACTCACACTGTAGCTATATAGCACTTCCTGATGGGGGCAACACACTGTAGCTATATAGCACTTCCTGTAGCGGCAACACACTGTAGCTATATAGCACTTCCTGTAATGGCAACACACTGTTGCTATGTAGCACTTCCTGTAGGGGCAACACACTGTAGCTATGTAGCACTTCCTGTAAGGGCAACACACTATTGCTATGTAGCACTTCCTGTAAGGGCAACACATTGTAGATATATAACACTTCCTGTAAGGGCAACACACTGTAGCGATGTAGAACGTCCTGTAGGGGCAACACAATCTTGCGAAAAACCACTTCCTGTAGGGGCAACACACTATTGCTAAATAACACTTCCTGTAGGGGCAACACACTATTGCTAAATACCACTTCCTGTAGGTGAAACACACTAGCTGTGTAGCACTTCCTGTAGGGGCAACACACTATTGCTAAATACCGCTTCCTGTAGGGGCAACACACTCTTGTGAAATGCTACTTCCTGTAGGTGCAACACACTCTTGCGAATTACCACTTCCTGTATGGGCAACACACTGTATTATTATAGCACTTCTTTTAGGGGCAACACACTGTTGATATGTAGCACTTCCTGTAGGGGCAAAACACTGTAGCGAAATAGCACTTCCTGTACGGGCAACACACTGTAGCTATATAGCACTTCCTGTAAGTGCAACACACTGTTAATATTTTTCTGTTCCTGTATCTAAACCACACCAGAAGAGGTCACCAGAGGACTATGTGTTACATTGCAACTGCACTTTCCACATATAGAACTCTACTACCACTGGATCTGACAAGTCATTGGTGGATTCTTTCAGTTTATGATACCTTCAGCCTACATATTGAGAGTCAGATACCTTCAGCCTACACATTGAGAGTCAGATACCTTCAGCC
>NC_088233.1:4346827-4359327 GCF_036934945.1 Oncorhynchus masou masou
CTGTAGTCTGTTGGGGCAAAGTAAGAAGACAGTTGGGTCCTGTAGCCTGTTGGGGCCCAGTAAGAAGACAGTTGGGCCCTGTAGCCTGTTGGGGCCCAGTAAGAAGACAGTTGGGTCCTGTAGTCTATTGGGGCCCAGTAAGAAGACACTTGGTTCATGTAGTCTGTTGGGGCCCAGTAAGAAGACAGTTGGGTCCTGTAGCCTGTTGGGGCCCAGTAAGAAGACAGTTGGGTCCTGTAGTCTGTTGGGGCCCAGTAAGAAGACACTTGGTTCATGTAGTCTGTTGGGGCCCAGTAAGAAGACAGTTGGGTCCTGTAGCCTGTTGGGGCCCAGTAAGAAGACAGTTGGGTCCTGTAGTCTATTGAGGCCCAGTAAGAAGACAGTTGGGTCCTGTAGTCTGTTGGGGCCCAGTAAGAAGACACTTGGTTCATGTAGTCTGTTGGGGCCCAGTAAGAAGACAGTTGGGTCCTGTAGCCTGTTGGGGCACAGTAAGAAGACAATTGGGTCCTGTAGCCTGTTGGGGCAAAGTCACGTGTACAAATACAGTGAAACGCTTAACTTGCAAGCCGTAACCAACAGTACAGTATTCAGTATCAAATTAGTATAAAATACAGAATTAACATGAGAAATAAGAAATAAGAGAGGATGCTATATGCAGGGTCAGTGTCAGTAACATACTTACAATGTGCAGGAAAATGGGGCGACAGGTAGACTAGTGGTTAGAGTGGAGGGGCGGCAGGTAGACTAATGGTTAGAGTGGAGGGGCGGCAGGTAGCCTAGTGGTTAGAGTGGAGGGGTGGCAGGTAGACTAGTGGTTAGTGTGGAGTGGCGGCAGGTAGATTAGTGGTTAGAGTGGAGGGGCGGCAGGTAGACTAGTGGTTAGAGTGGAGGGGCGGCAGGTAGACTAGTGGTTAGAGTGGAGGGGTGGCAGGTAGACTAGTAGTTAGAGTGTAGGGGCGGCAGGTAGACTAGTGGTTAGAGTGGAGGGGCGGCAGGTAGATTAGTGCTTAGAGTGGAGGGGCGGCAGGTAGACTAGTGGTTAGAGTGGAGGGGCGGCAGGTAGTCTAGTGGTTAGAGTGGAGGGGCGGCAGGTAGACTAGTGGTTAGAGTGGAGGGGCGGAAGGTAGACTAGTGGTTCGAGTGGAGGGGCGGCAGGTAGACTAGTGGTTAGAGTGGAGGGGCGGCAGGTAGACTAATGGTTAGAGTGGAAGGGCGACAGGTAGACTAGTGGTTAGAGTGGAGGGGCGGCAGGTAGTCTAGTGGTTAGAGTGGAGGGGCGGCAGGTAGCCTAGTGGTTAGAGTGGAGGGGCGGCAGGTGGCCTAGTGGTTAGAGTGGAGGTGGGGCAGGTAGACTAGTGGTTAGAGTGGAGGGGCGGCAGGTAGACTAGTGGTTAGAGTGGAGGGGTGCGGCAGGTAGCCTAGTGGTTAGAGTGGAGGGGCGGCAGGTAGCCTAGTGGTTAGAGTGGAGGGGCGGCAGGTAGCCTAGTGGTTAGAGTGGAGGGGCGGTAGGTAGACTAGTGGTTAGAGTGGAGGGGCGGCAGGGTAGCCTAGTGGTTAGAGTGGAGGGGCGGCAGGGTAGCCTAGTGGTTAGAGTGGAGGGGCGGCAGGGTAGCCTAGTGGTTAGAGTGGAGGGGCGGCAGGTAGACTAGTGGTTAGAGTGTTGGACCTATCACCTAAAACGTTGCAAGATCGAATCCCCAAACTGACAAGGAAAAATTCTGTTGTTCTGCCTTTGAACAAGTCAATTAACCCAATGCTCCTAGGCTGTCATTGAAAATAAGAAGTTGTTCTTTATTAACTGACTTGCCTAGTTAAATAAACATACTGGAGTGTTTGAGGTAGATATATATATATATAGGGGTAAGGTGATGGCAGCATTTGTGCAACACTGATAGTGCTAACTGTCACATTTAACCATGACTTTGAATATGGCCAAATAGTGTAGTTAATCCCTCTGTAAGGCATTCAAACAGGCAAACTACCAGTACAAAGACAGACACTGGCTCAGACTCAAGATGTACAGAGACTAGAGACGTACTAGCGAAAGTATTCATCCCCCTTGACATTTTTCCTATTTTGTTACAACCTGGAATTAAAATAAATATTTTGGGGGTTTGTATCATTTGATTTACACACACTTTGAAGAAAATATTTTTTATTGTGAAACAAACAAGAAATAAGACCCCAAAAAAATGAAAACTTGTACATAACTATTCACCCCCCAAAGTCAATACATTGTAGAACCACCTTTTGCAGCAATTACATCTGCAAGTCTCTTGGGGTATGTCTCTATAAGCTTGGCATGTCTAGCCATTGGGAGTTTTGCCAAATCTTCAAGGCCTTGCTCCAGCTCCTTCAAGTTGGATGGTTTCTGCATGTGTACAGCAATCAGTCATACCACAGATTCTCAATTGGATTGAGGTCTGGGCTTTGACTAGGCCATTCCAAGACATTTAAATGTTTCCCCTTAAACCACTCGAGTGTTGCTTTAGGAGTATGCTTAGGGTCATTGTCCTGCTGGAAGGTGAACCTCCGTCCCAGTCTCAAATCTCTGGAAGACTGAAACAGGTTTCCCTCAAGAATTTCCCTGTATTTAGCGCTATCCATCATTCCTTCAATTCTAACCAGTTTCCCAGTCCCTGCCGATGAAAAACATCTCCACAACATGATGCTGCCAACCACCATGCTTCACTGTGGGTTTTCTTGGGGTGATGAGAGGTGTAGGGTTTGCGCCAGACATAGCGTTTTCTTTGATGGACAAAAAGCTAAATTTGAGTCTCATCTGACCAGAGTACCTTCTTCCATATGTTTGGGGAGTCTCCCACATGCCTTTTGGCGAACACCAAATGTGTTTGCTTATTTTTTTCTTTAAGCAATGGCTTTGTTCTGGCCACTCTTCCATTAAGCCCAGCTCTGTGGAGTGTACGGTCCTATGGACACATACTCCAATCTCTGCTGTGGAGCTTTGCAGCCCCTACAGGGTTATCTTTGGTCTCTTTATTGCCTCTCTAATTAATGCCCTCCTTGCCTGGTCTGTGAGTTTTGGTGGGCAGCCCTCTCTTGGCAGGTTTGTTGCGGAGCCATATTCTTTCAATTTTTTTAATAATGGATTTAATGATGCTCCGTGGGATGTTCAAAGTTTCAGATATTTTTTAGTAACCCAACCCTGATCTGTTCTTCTCCACATCTTTGTCCCTGACCTGTTTGGAGAGGTCCTTGAACTTCATGGTGCCGCTTGTTTGATGGTTCCGCTTGCTTATTGGTGTTGCAGACTCTGGGGCCTTTCAAAACAGTTATATATATATATATACTGAGATCATGTGACAGATCATGTGACACTTAGATTGCAGGTGGACTTTATTTAACTAATTCTGTGACTTCTGAAGGTAATTGGTTGCACCAGATCTTATTTAGGAGATTCATAGCAAAGGGGAGGGGCTTCATAGCAAAGGGGAGGGGGCTTCATAGCAAAGGGGAGGGGCTTCATAACAAAGGGGGGGGGAGTGGCTTCATAGCAAAGGGTGTGAATACATATGCACGCACCACTTTTCCGTTTTTTTTTTTGAATTTTTTGAACCAAGTAATTTTTTTCACTTCATTTCACCAATTTGGACTATTTTGTGTCTGTCCATTACATGAAATACAAATACAAATGTATTTAAATGACAGGTTGTAATGCAACAAAGTGCTTCAAATTCCTCTGTATCCACATCCCTGAGGATTTAACATGGTCCTCTCACACCAGCACAGTCGTGAAGAAGGCACGGCAATGCCTCTTCTCCCGCATAGACTAAGATACCGTCGAATAGGATAGAATACAGTATATACATATGAGATGAGTAAGGCAAGATATGTAAACATTATTAAAGTGACTAGTGTTCCGTTATTAAAATGGCCAGGGATTTCAAGTCTCCTTGAGGAACATATAGTAAGCCTACAGCAGGGGTGGAATTTGGAAAAAAAATGTATATTTTAGAAACTGACCAATGTAAAAATCTAATATAGAATTCACCTTAAAACACATTTTGAGATGTGGATACGTGCCCTGGGATGTTGATAGGGAGGCCAGACAATGTTTGAATATGACCTTGGGCGAGACGCAATATTGTGTCAGCAGACTCTCATCTCTTCTCTTTTACTTGGGGTAATAAATGTAATTCTACGTCTGGACCACAATATTAGGGTTAGACCCTATAAATCAGAGGGATTATCCTCTGTAATCTAAAGCATTTTGGGTACTTGGAGAAATGAAAGAAATGACGTTATGAGACAATGAAAACAGCACGACCGTGAGT
Source organism: Oncorhynchus masou masou (assembly GCF_036934945.1). NCBI lineage: Eukaryota > Metazoa > Chordata > Actinopteri > Salmoniformes > Salmonidae > Oncorhynchus > Oncorhynchus masou. The sequence goes on from NC_088233.1 coordinate 4,351,123, forward strand.
GAGTGGGTACTGCCTGACTGGGAGGTCAAAGTTGAAACAGTTTTCTGGGACGTACAGGAAAATAGAGGCTAGAGAGACACGCAGTAGAAACCTGTCCAACAAAATAGACAAATGGTTTCCATTACCAAGGCCATTTTTCTTTGTGATTCATCTCTGTACCACAGTTGTGAAAGAGTGGATAGTGAACAGACCAGTGCCTGGTAACAGACTAGTCCTCTTTCAAAAGAGTAAACAGTTCAATTAAGGTTTCTAGAAAAGAACGGCCCTGCTTTTCAGTGCCCGGTCCACATGTGCAGGTATGTGACAGGTAACAGGTAACAGGTAACAGGTAACAGGTAACAGGTAACAGTGCAGGTATGTGACAGGTAACAAGTAACAGGTAACAGGTAACAGGTAACAGGTAACAGTGCAGGTATGTGACAGGTAACAGGTAACAGGTAACAGGTAACAGGTAACAAGTAACAGGTAACAGGTAACAGGTAACAGGTAACAGGTAACAGGTAACAGGTAACAGGTAACAGGTAACAGGTAACAGGTAACAGGTAACAGGTAACAGTGCGGGTATGTGACAGGTAACAGGTAACAGTGCGGGTAACAGGTAACAGGTAACAGGTAACAGGTAACAGGTAACAGGTAACAGGTAACAGGTAACAATGCAGGTATGTGACAGGTAACAGGTAACAGGTAACAGGTAACAAGTAACAGGTAACAGGTAACAGTGCAGGTATGTGACAGGTAACAGGTAACAGGTAACAGGTAACAGGTAACAGGTAACAGTGCAGGTATGTGACGGGGCATAACATGGAGATGCATGGTGATACAGTTATGGGTTTGGGTTCACTGCCATTTCCATCTCTAATTGGATTTCCAAATGCAATGCCTGTTTCCAATCAGCCCAGAGACCAGTATAGACACCAAACTAGGCCAGACCAGACCTGAGCAGGCCAGACTAGGCCAGACCAGACCAGGCCAGACCAGGCCAGACCAGGCCAGACTTGAGCAGGCCAGACTAGGCCAGACCAGACCAGGCCAGACTAGGCCAGACCAGACCAGACCAGGCCAGACTTGAGCAGGCCAGACTAGGCCAGACCAGACCAGGCCAGACTAGGCCAGACCAGACCAGACCATGCCAGACTTGAGCAGGCCAGACTAGACCAGACCAGACCAGGCCAGACTAGACCAGGCCAGAAAAGGCCAGATCAGACCAGACCTGAACAGGACAGACTTGGCCAGACCAGACCAGACCAGACCTGAGCAGGACAGACTAGGCAAAACCAGACCAGACCAGACCTGAGCAGGACAGACTAGGCCAAACCAGACCAGACCAGACCAGACCAGACCTGAGCAGGACAGACCAGACCAGACCAGACCAGACCAGACCTGAGCAGGACAGACCAGACCAGACCTGAGCAGGACAGACTAGGCAAAACCAGACCAGACCAGACCTGAGCAGGACAGACTAGGCCAAACCAGACCAGACCAGACCAGACCAGACCAGACCTGAGCAGGACAGACCAGACCAGACCAGACTAGACCAGACTCGCCTTACGGCGAGGATAGCTGTGCTACAAGCCCGGCTTCAGACGCAATCGTTAGGCAAGGGTAATTTCAGTGTAGGAAAGGATGAAACAGCGTCTGTGCCACCAGCAAGTACAGATAGTAGTATAAATCCCCTGGCACAGTCCCCGCAGCCGGACAACTTTCTCACGGTTTCTGGAAGGAAATGCTGTAGGAACGCTCAACCGGTGTCGCTCATTCAGCCGACAGAAACTTTCAACCGGTTTTCCCCATTAAGTAGCGAGTCGGAGTCAGAGGCCGAGCCTTCTCTGGTCTATACTCCTCCCGTTACGGGGTCTGAGACGCCGAAGCTTCCCACCATTAGCTCTGACAAATTGAAAACTCTAGTCATTGGCGACTCCATTACCCGCAGTATTAGACTTAAAACGAATCATCCAGCGATCATACATTGTTTACCGGGGGCAGGGCTACCGACGTTAAGGCTAATCTGAAGATGGTGCTGGCTAAAGCTAAAACTGGCGAGTGTAGAGAGTATAGAGATATTGTTATCCACGTCGGCACCAACGATGTTAGGATGAAACAGTCAGAGATCACCAAGCGCAACATAGCTTCTGCGTGTAAATCAGCTAGAAAGATGTGTCGGCATCGAGTAATTGTCTCTGGCCCCCTCCCAGTTAGGGGGAGTGATGAGCTCTACAGCAGAGTCTCACAACTCAATCGCTGGTTGAAAACTGTTTTCTGCCCCTCCGAAAAGTTAGAATTTGTAGATAATTGGCCCTCTTTTTGGGACTCACCCACAAACAGGACCAAGCCTGACCTGCTGAGGAGTGACGGACTCCATCCTAGCTGGAGGGGTGCTCTCATCTTATCTACCAACATAGACAGGGCTCTAACTCCTCTAGCTCCACAATGAAATAGGGTGCAGGCCAGGCAGCAGGCTGTTAGCCAGCCTGCCAGCATAGTGGAGTCTGCCACTAGCATAGTCAGTGTAGTCAGCTCAGCTATCACCATTGAGACCGTGTCTGTGCCTCGACCTAGGTTGCGCAAAACTAAACATGGCGGTGTTCGCCTTAGCAATCTCACTAGGATAAAGACCACCTCCATTCCTGTCATTATTGAAAGAGATCATGATACCTCACATCTCAAAATAGGGCTACTTAATGTTAGATCCCTTACTTCAAAGGCAATTATAGTCAATGAACTAATCACTGATCATAATCTTGATGTGATTGGCCTGACTGAAACATGGCTTAAGCCTGATGAATTTACTGTGTTAAATGAGGCCTCACCTCCTGGCTACACTAGTGACCATATCCCCGTGCATCCCGCAAAGGCGGAGGTGTTGCTAACATTTACGATAGCAAATTTCAATTTACAAAAAAAAAAAATGACGTTTTCGTCTTTTGAGCTTCTAGTCATGAAATCTATGCAGCCTACTCAATCACTTTTTATAGCTACTGTTTACAGGCCTCCTGGGTCATATACAGCGTTCCTCACTGAGTTCCCTGAATTCCTATCGGACCTTGTAGTCATAGCAGATAATATTCTAATCTTTGGTGACTTTAATATTCACATGGAAAAGTCCACAGACCCACTCCAAAAGGCTTTCGGAGCCATCATCGACTCAGTGGGTTTTGTCCAACATGTCTCTGGACCCACTCACTGTCACAGTCATACGCTGGACCTAGTTTTGTCCCATGGAATAAATGTTGTGGATCTTAATGTTTTCCTCATAATCCAGGACTATCGGACCACCATTTTATTACGTTTGCAATTGCAACAAATAATCTGCTCAGACCCCAACCAAGGAACATCAAAAGTCGTGCTATAAATTCACAGACAACACAAAGATTCCTTGATGTCCTTCCAGATTCCCTCTGTCTACCCAATGACACCAGAGGACAAAAATCAGTTAACCACCTAACTGAGGAACTCAATTTAACCTTGCGCAATACCCTAGATGCAGTTGCACCCCTAAAAACTAAAAACATTTCTCATAAGAAACTAGCTCCCTGGTACACAGAAAATACCCGAGCTCTGAAGCAAGCTTCCAGAAAATTGGAACGGAAATGGCGCCACACCAAACTGGAAGTCTTCCGTCTAGCTTGGAAAGACAGTACCGTGCAGTACCGAAGAGCCCTTACTGCTGCTCGATCATCCTATTTTTCTAACTTAATTGAGGACAATAAGAACAATCCAAAATTCCTTTTTGATACGGTCGCAAAGCTAACTAAAAAGCAGCATTCCCCAAGAGAGGATGACTTTCACTTTAGCAGTGATAAATTCATGAACTTCTTTGAGGAAAAAATTATGATTATTAGAAAGCAAATTACAGACTCCTCCTTAAATCTGCGTATTCCTTCAAAGCTCAGTTGTCCTGAGTCTGCACAACTCTGCGTGGACCTAGGATCAAGAGAGACGCTCAAGTGTTTTAGTACTATATCTCTTGACACAATGATGAAAATAATCATGGCCTCTAAACCTTCAAGCTGCTTACTGGACCCTATTCCAACTAAACTACTGAAAGAGCTGCTTCCTGTGCTTGGCCCTCCTATGTTGAACATAATAAACGGCTCTCTATCCACCGGATGTGTACCAAACTCACTAAAAGTGGCAGTAATAAAGCCTCTCTTGAAAAAGCCAAACCTTGACCCAGAAAATATAAAAAACTATCGGCCTATATCGAATCTTCCATTCCTCTCAAAAATCTTAGAAAAGGCTGTTGCTCAGCAACTCACTGCCTTCCTGAAGACAAACAATGTATATGAAATGCTTCAGTCTGGTTTTAGACCCCATCATAGCACTGAGACGGCACTTGTGAAGGTGGTAAATGACATTTTAATGGCATCGGACCGAGGCTCTGCATCTGTCCTCGTGCTCCTAGACCTTAGTGCTGCTTTTGATACCATCGATCACCACATTCTTTTGGAGAGATTGGAAACCCAAATTGGTCTACACGGTCAAGTTCTGGCCTGGTTTAGATCTTATCTGTCGGAAAGATATCAGTTTGTCTCTGTGGATGGTTTGTCCTCTGACAAATCAACTGTAAATTTCGGTGTTCCTCAAGGTTCCGTTTTAGGACCGCTGTTGTTTTCACTATATATTTTACCTCTTGGGGATGTTATTCGAAAACATAATGTTAACTTTCACTGCTATGCGGATGATACACAGCTGTACATTTCAATGAAACATGGTGAAGCCCCAAAATTGCCCTCGCTAGAAGCATGTGTTTCAGACATAAGGAAGTGGATGGCAGCAAACTTTCTACTTTTAAACTCGGATAAAACAGAGATGCTTGTTCTAGGTCCCAAGAAACAAAGAGATCTTCTGTTGAATCTGACAATTAATCTTAATGGTTGTACAGTCATCTCAAATAAAACTGTGAAGGACCTCGGCGTTACTCTGGACCCTGATCTCTCTTTTGAAGAACATATCAAGACCATTTCAAGGACAGCTTTTTTCCATCTACGTAACATTGCAAAAATCAGAAACTTTCTGTCCAAAAATGATGCAGAAAAATTAATCCATGCTTTTGTCACTTCTAGGTTAGACTACTGCAATGCTCTACTTTCCGGCTACCCGGATAAAGCACTAAATAAACTTCAGTTAGTGCTAAATACGGCTGCTAGAATCCTGACTAGAACCAAAAAATTTGATCATATTACTCCAGTGCTAGCCTCCCTACACTGGCTTCCTGTCAAAGCAAGGGCTGATTTCAAGGTTTTACTGCTAACCTACAAAGCATTGCATGGGCTTGCTCCTACCTATCTCTCTGATTTGGTCCTGCCGTACATACCTACACGTACGCTACGGTCACAAGACGCAGGCCTCCTAATTGTCCCTAGAATTTCTAAGCAAACAGCTGGAGGCAGGGCTTTCTCCTATAGAGCTCCATTTTTATGGAACGGTCTGCCTACCCATGTCAGAGACGCAAACTCGGTCTCAACCTTTAAGTCTTTACTGAAGACTCATCTCTTCAGTGGGTCATATGATTGAGTGTAGTCTGGCCCAGGAGTGGGAAGGTGAACGGAAAGGCTCTGGAGCAACGAACCACCCTTGCTGTCTCTGCCTGGCCGGTTCCCCTCTTTCCACTGGGATTCTCTGCCTCTAACCCTATTACAGGGGCTGAGTCACTGGCTTGCTGGGGCTCTCTCATGCCGTCCCTGAGGGGGTGCGTCACCTGAGTGGGTTGATTCACTGATGTGGTCATCCTGTCTGGGTTGGCGCCCCCCTTGGGTTGTGCCGTGGCGGAGATCTTTGCGGGCTATACTCAGCTTTGTCTCAGGATGGTAAGTTGGTGGTTGAAGATATCCCTCCAGTGGTGTGGGGGCTGTGCTTTGGCATAGTGGGTGGGGTTATATCCTTCCTGTTTGGCCCTGTCCGGGGTGTCCTCGGGTGGGGCCACAGTGTCTCCTGACCCCTCCTGTCTCAGCCTTCAGTATTTATGCTGCAGTAGTTTATGTGTCGGGGGCTGGGGTCAGTTTGTTATATCTGGAGTACTTCTCCTGTCCAATTCGGTGTCCTGTGTGAATCTAAGTGTGCGTTCTCTAATTCTCTCCTTCTCTCTCTCGGAGGACCTGAGCCCTAGGACCATGCCCCAGGACTACCTGACATGATGACTCCTTGCTGTCCCCAGTCCACCTGGCCGTGCTGCTGCTCCAGTTTCAACTGAACCGCGGCCCTAGGACCATGCCCCAGGACTACTTGACATGATGACTCCTTGCTGTCCCCAGTCCACCTGGCCGTGCTGCTGCTCCAGTTTCAACTGTTCTGCCTTATTATTATTCGACCATGCTGGTCATTTATGAACATTTGAACATCTTGGCCATGTTCTGTTATAATCTCTACCCGGCACAGCCAGAAGAGGACTGGCCACCCCACATAGCCTGGTTCCTCTCTAGGTTTCTTCCTAGGTTTTGGCTTTTCTAGGGAGTTTTTCCTAGCCACCGTGCTTCTACACCTGCATTGCTTGCTGTTTGGGGTTTTAGGCTGGGTTTCTGTACAGCACTTTGAGATATCAGCTGATGTACGAAGGGCTATATAAATAAATTTGATTTGATTTGATTTGATTTAGACCTGAGCAGGACAGACCAGACCAGACCTGAGCAGGACAGACTAGGCCAGACCAGACCAGACCTGAGCGGGACAGACTAAGCCAGACCAGACCAGACCAGACCAGACCAGGCCAGTCCTGGGCTATAGGCTGGCAAAGCAAATAGTTTGTTAGCTGTGGTGCACTTGCATCAGTCATTGTGAAATGGTACCATCCAGAGAAAGAGAAATATATGTGTGTGCGTGTATAGGAGAAGTTGTTCTAGATCTACTGTGAATGCTGTGATGAAGGCTCCTCTGTGAATGCTGTGATGAAGGCTCCTCTGTGAATGCTGTGATGAAGGCTCCTCTGTGAATGCTGTGATGAAGGCTCCTCTGTGAATGCTGTGATGAAGGCTCCTCTGTGAATGCTGTGATGAAGGCTCCTCTGTGAATGCTGTGATGAAGGCTCCTCTGTGAATGCTGTGATGAAGGCTCCTCTGTGAATGCTGTGATGAAGGCTCCTCTGTGAATGCTGTGATGAAGGCTCCTCTGTGAATGCTGTGATGAAGGCTCCTCTGTGAATGCTGTGATGAAGGCTCCTCTATTAATGCTGTGATGAAGGCTCCTCTGTGAATGCTGTGATGAAGGCTCCTCTGTGAATGCTGTGATGAAGGCTCCTCTGTTAATGCTGTGATGAAGGCTCCTCTGTGAATGCTGTGATGAAGGCTCCTCTGTGAATGCTGTGATGAAGGCTCCTCTGTGAATGCTGTGATGAAGGCTCCTCTGTGAATGCTGTGATGAAGGCTCCTCTGTGAATGCTGTGATGAAGGCTCCTCTGTGAATGCTGTGATGAAGGCTCCTCTGTGAATTCTGTGATGAAGGCTCCTCTGTGAATGCTGTGATGAAGGCTCCTCTGTGAATGCTGTGATGAAGGCTCCTCTGTGAATTCTGTGATGAAGGCTCCTCTGTGAATGCTGTGATGAAGGCTCCTCTGTGAATGCTGTGATGAAGGCTCCTCTGTGAATGCTGTGATGAAGGCTCCTCTGTGAATGCTGTGATGAAGAATCTACTGTGACGATGGATTGCAGACAGAAACTTCCACATTTGCACCAATTAATCTCCTACGATTTAAACATGCTGGAAGACGGAGAGATGCGTCAGATGTTTTTCTACATTCCTTGTATCGTTCCGGCGCCGACAGAGATGGACGCCTCGCTTCGCTATGCAGTTTTTTGTTTTTTTTACGTGTTATTTCTTACATTAGTACCCCAGGTCATCTTAGGTTTCATTACATACAGTCGAGAAGAACTACTGAATATAAGAGCAGCGTCAACTCACCATCAGTACGACCAAGAATATGACTTTCCCGAACTGGATCCTGTGTTCTGCCTTTCACCCAGGACAACGGAATGGATCCCAGCCAGCGACCCAAAAAAACGACTTCGTAAAAGAGGCAAACGAAGCGGTCTTCTGGTCAGACTCCGGAGACGGGCACATCGTGCACCACTCCCTAGCATACTTCTCGCCAATGTCCAGTCTCTTGACAACAAGGTTGATGAAATCCGAGCAAGGGTAGCATTCCAGAGGGACATCAGAGACTGTAACGTTCTTTGCTTCACGGAAACATGGCTCACTGGAGAGACGCTATCGGAG
>NC_088233.1:4364327-4426827 GCF_036934945.1 Oncorhynchus masou masou
GCTGGGGGACAAAGAGAGGAGAGGACTGGGCTGGGGGATGAAGAGAGGAGAGGACTGGGCTGGGGGATGAAGAGAGGAGAGGACTGGGCTGTGGGACGAAGAGAGGAGAGGACTGGGCTGGGGGACGAAGAGAGGAGAGGACTGGGCTGGGGGACGAAGAGAGGAGAGGACTGGGCTGGGGGACGAAGAGAGGAGAGGACTGGGCTGGGGGACGAAGAGAGGAGAGGACTGGGCTGGGGGACGAAGAGAGGAGAGGACTGGGCTGGGGGACGAAGAGAGGAGAGGACTGGGCTGGTGGACGAAGAGAGGAGAGGACTAGGCTGGGGGACGAAGAGAGGAGAGGACTGGGCTGGGGGACGAAGAGAGGAGAGGACTGGGCTGGGGGACGAAGAGAGGAGAGGACTGGGCTGGGGGACGAAGAGAGGAGAGGACTGGGCTGGGGGACAAAGAGAGGAGAGGACTGGGCTGGGGGACGAAGAGAGGAGAGGACTGGGCTGGGGGACGAAGAGAGGAGAGGACTGGGCTGGGGGATGAAGAGAGGAGAGGACTGGGCTGGGGGCCGAAGAGAGCAGAGGACTGGGCTGGGGGACGAAGAGAGGAGAGGACTGGGCTGGGGGATGAAGAGAGGAGAGGACTGGGCTGTGGGACGAAGAGAGGAGAGGACTGGGCTGGGGGATGAAGAGAGGAGAGGACTGGGCTGGGGGATGAAGAGAGGAGAGGACTGGGCTGGGGGCCGAAGAGAGCAGAGGACTGGGCTGGGGGACGAAGAGAGAGAGGACTGGGCTGGGGGATGAAGAGAGGAGAGGACTGGGATGGGGGACGAAGAGAGGAGAGGACTGGGCTGGGGGACGAAGAGAGGAGAGGACTGGGCTGGGGGACGAAGAGAGGAGAGGACTGGGCTGGGGGACGAAGAGAGCAGAGGACTGGGCTGGGGGACGAAGAGAGGAGAGGACTGGGCTGGGGATGAAGAGAGGAGAGGACTGGGCTGGGGACGAAGAGAGGAGAGGACTGGGCTGGGGGACGAAGAGAGGAGAGGACTGGGCTGGGGGACGAAGAGAGGAGAGGACTGGGCTGGGGGACGAAGAGAGGAGAGGACTGGGCTGGGGGACGAAGAGAGGAGAGGACTGGGCTGGGGACGAAGAGAGGAGAGGACTGGGCTGGGGGACGAAGAGAGGAGAGGACTGGGCTGGGGACGAAGAGAGGAGAGGACTGGGCTGGGGGACGAAGAGAGGAGAGGACTGGGCTGGGGGACGAAGAGAGGAGAGGACTGGGCTGGGGGACGAAGAGAGGAGAGGACTGGGCTGGGGGACGAAGAGAGGAGAGGACTGGGCTGGGGGACGAAGAGAGGAGAGGACTGGGCTGGGGGACGAAGAGAGGAGAGGACTGGGCTGGGGGACGAAGAGAGGAGAGGACTGGGCTGGGGGACGAAGAGAGGAGAGGACTGGGCTGGGGGATGAAGAGAGGAGAGGACTGGGCTGGGGGACGAAGAGAGGAGAGGACTGGGCTGGGGGACGAAGAGAGGAGAGGACTGGGCTGGGGGATGAAGATGAAGAGAGGAGAGGACTGGGCTGTGGGCCGAAGAGGAGAGGACTGGGCTGGGGGATGAAGAGAGCAGAGGACTGGGCTGGGGGATGAAGAGAGGAGAGGACTGGGCTGGGGGACGAAGAGAGGAGAGGACTGGGCTGGGGGACGAGAGAGAGGAGAGGACTGGGCTGGGGGACGAAGAGAGGAGAGGACTGGGCTGGGGGACGAAGAGAGGAGAGGACTGGGCTGGGGGATGAAGAGAGGAGAGGACTAGGCTGGGGGACGAAGAGAGGAGAGGACTGGGCTGGGGGACGAAGAGAGGAGAGGACTGGGCTGGGGGACGAAGAGAGGAGAGGACTGGGGGACGAAGAGAGGAGAGGACTGGGCTGGGGGATGAAGAGAGGAGAGGACTGGGCTGGGGGACGAAGAGAGGAGAGGACTGGGCTGTGGGACAAAGAGAGGAGAGGACTAGGCTGGGGGACGAAGAGAGGAGAGGACTGGGCTGGGGGACGAAGAGAGGAGAGGACTGGGCTGGGGGACGAAGAGAGGAGAGGACTGGGCTGGGGGACAAGAGAGGAGAGGACTGGGCTGGGTGATGAAGAGAGCAGAGGACTGGGCTGGGGGACGAAGAGAGGAGAGGACTGGGCTGGGGGACAAAGAGAGGAGAGGACTGGGCTGGGGGACGAAGAGAGGAGAGGACTGGGCTGGGGGACGAAGAGAGGAGAGGACTGGGCTGTGGGACGAAGAGAGGAGAGGACTAGGCTGGGGGACGAAGAGAGGAGAGGACTGGGCTGGGGGACGAAGAGAGGAGAGGACTGGGCTGGGGGACGAAGAGAGGAGAGGACTGGGCTGGGGGACGAAGAGAGGAGAGGACTGGGCTGGGGGACGAAGAGAGGAGAGGACTGGGCTGGGGGACGAAGAGAGGAGAGGACTGGGAGAGGAGAGGACTGGGCTGGGGGACGAAGAGAGGAGAGGACTGGGCTGGGGGATGAAGAGAGCAGAGGACTGGGCTGGGGGACGAAGAGAGGAGAGGACTGGGCTGGGGGACGAAGAGAGGAGAGGACTGGGCTGGGGGACGAAGAGAGGAGAGGACTGGGCTGGGGGACGAAGAGAGGAGAGGACTGGGCTGGGGGACGAAGAGAGGAGAGGACTGGGCTGGGGGATGAAGAGAGCAGAGGACTGGGCTGGGGGACGAAGAGAGGAGAGGACTGGGCTGGGGGACGAAGAGAGGAGAGGACTGGGCTGGGGGATGAAGAGAGGAGAGGACTGGGCTGGGGGATGAAGAGAGGAGAGGACTGGGCTGGGGGACGAAGAGAGGAGAGGACTGGGCTGGGGACGAAGAGAGGAGAGGACTGGGCTGGGGGACGAAGAGAGGAGAGGACTGGGCTGTGGGACGAAGAGAGGAGAGGACTGGGCTGGGGGACGAAGAGAGGAGAGGACTGGGCTGGGGGACGAAGAGAGGAGAGGACTGGGCTGGGGGACGAAGAGAGGAGAGGACTGGGCTGGGGGACGAAGAGAGGAGAGGACTGGGCTGGGGGACGAAGAGAGGAGAGGACTGGGCTGGGGGACGAAGAGAGGAGAGGACTGGGCTGGGGGACGAAGAGAGGAGAGGACTGGGCTGGGGGACGAAGAGAGGAGAGGACTGGGCTGGGGACGAAGAGAGGAGAGGACTGGGCTGGGGGACGAAGAGAGAGAGGACTGGGCTGGGGGACGAAGAGAGGAGAGGGCTGGGGGACAAAGAGAAGAGAGGACTGGGCTGGGGGACGAAGAGAGGAGAGGACTGGGCTGGGGGACGAAGAGAGGAGAGGACTGGGGGGGGCCGAAGAGAGGAGAGGACTGGGCTGGGGGACGAAGAGAGGAGAGGACTGGGCTGGGGGACGAAGAGATGAGAGGACTGGGACTGGGGGATGAAGAGAGAGAGGAGAGGACTGGGGGACGAAGAGAGGAGAGGACTGGGCTGGGGGACGAAGAGAGAGAGGAGAGGACTGGGGGACGAAGAGAGGAGAGGAGGGCTGGGGGACGATGAGAGGAGAGGACTGGGCTGGGGGACGATGAGAGGAGAGGACTGGGCTGGGGGATGAAGAGAGAGAGAGGACTGGGGGACGAAGAGAGGAGAGGACTGGACTGGGGGATGATGAGAGGAGAGGACTGGGCTGGGGGACGAAGAGAGAGAGGACTGGGCTGGGGGACGAAGAGAAGAGGAGAGGACTGGGCTGGGGGACGAAAGAGCAGAGGACTGGGCTGGGGGATGAGAGAGGAGAGGACTGGGCTGGGGGAGAGAAGAGAGGAGAGGACTGGGGGGGGGACTGGGGGATGAAGAAGCAGAGGACTGGGCTGGGGGACAAAGAGAGGAGAGGACTGGGCTGTGGGACAATGAGAGGAGAGGACTGGGCTTGGGGACAAAGAGAGGAGAGGACTGGGGGACGATGAGAGGAGAGGACTGGGGGCGATGAGAGGAGAGTTTCAAGTTCATTGGTCACAAACAGTCTGTGAGTCGGACTCTGAATCAGAGACATTTGTGTAACGTTTCAAGAGTAAAGGTGGTAACAAGTTTCAGCAGCAGAGCAGGGACTGTTTGTCTGCCTGCTGGTTATGTCTTATTCTCTTAATAAAGGTAACACAAGATCTAACCCCTACTCTACCTCTACCTACCCTTAGGCTTTCCAGGATGTTGGAAACCAACCAGCCCCCGAACACAGCCAATACCAAACATATATTCCAAGCATTCCACTTTCACTTGAAACAGTTGGTCGACCTGGTCCCCTCTCTCTGCTCTGCTGAAGGTATCCCCTATCCCCTATCCCCTATCTATCCTCTATCCCTATCCCCTATCTATCCCTATCCCCTATCCCCTATCCCCCATTCTATCCCTATCCTCTATCCCCCCCATTCCCCTATCAAATCAAATCAAATCAAATTAAATGTATTTTTATAGCCCTTCTTACATCAGCTGATATCTCAAAGTGCTGTACAGAAACCCAGCCTAAAACCCCAAACAGCAAGCAATGCAGGTGTAGAAGCACGGTGGCTAGGAAAAACTCCCTAGAAAGGCCAAAACCTAGGAAGAAACCTAGAGAGGAACCAGGCTATGTGGGGTGGCCAGTCCTCTTCTGGCTGTGCCGGGTGGAGATTATAACAGAACATGGCCAAAATGTTCAAATGTTCATGGGGACAGCAAGGAGTCATCGTGTCAGGTAGTCCTGGGGCATGGTCCTAGGGCTCAGGTCCTCCGAGAGAGAGAAAGAGAGATTTAGAGAGAGCACATGTGGGGTGGCCAGTCCTCTTCTGGCTGTGCCGGGTGGAGATTATAACAGAACATGGCCAAGATGTTCAAATGTTCATAAATGACCAGCATGGTCGAATAATAATAAGACAGAACAGTTGAAACTGGAGCAGCAGCACGGCCAGGTGGACTGGGGACAGCAAGGAGTCATCATGTCAGGTAGTCCTGGGGCATGGTCCTAGGGCTCAGGTCCTCCGAGAGAGAAAGAAAGAGAGAAGGAGAGAATTAGAGAGAGCACACTTAGATTCACACAGGACACCGAATAGGACAGGAGAAGTACTCCAGATATAACAAACTGACCCTAGCCCCCGACACATAAACTACTGCAGCATAAATACTGGAGGCTGAGACAGGAGGGGTCAGGAGACACTGTGGCTCCGTCCAAGGACACCCCGGACAGGGCCAAACAGGAAGGATATAACCCCACCCACTTTGCCAAAGCACAGCCCCCACACTACTAGAGGGATATCTTCAACCACCAACTTACCATCCTGAGACAAGGCTGAGTATAGCCCACAAAGATCTCCGCCATGGCACAACCCAAGGGGGGCGCCAACCCAGACAGGATGACCACATCAGTGAATCAACCCACTCAGGTGACGCACCCCTTCCAGGGACGGCATGAGAGAGCCCCAGTAAGCCTGTGACTCAGACCCTGTAATAGGGTTAGAGGCAGTGGAAAGAGGGGAACCGGCCAAGCAGAGACAGCAAGGGCAGTTCGTTGCTCCAGAGCCTTTCCGTTCACCTTCCCACTCCTGGGCCAGACTACACTCAATCATAGGACCCACTGAAGAGATGAGTCTTCAATAAAGACTTAAAGGTTGAGACCGAGTCTGCGTCTCTGACATGGGTAGGCAGACCATTCCATAAAAATGGAGCTCTATAGGAGAAAGCCCTGCCTCCAGCTGTTTGCTTAGAAATTCTAGGGACAATTAGGTGGCCTGCGTCTTGTGACCGTAGCGTACGTGTAGGTATGTACGGCAGGACCAAATCAGAGAGATAGGTAGGAGCAAGCCCATGTAATGCTTTGTAGGTTAGCAGTATAAAACCTTGAAATCAGCCCTTGCTTTGACAGGAAGCCAGTGTAGGGAGGCCAGCACTGGAGTAATAGGATCAAATATTTTGGTTCTAGTCAGGATTCTAAACTGAAGTTTATTTAGTGCTTTGTAGCCAGAAAGTAGAGCATTGCAGTAGTCTAACCTAGAAGTGACAAAAGCATGGATACATTTTTCTGCATCGTTTTTGGACAGAAAGTTTCTGATTTTTGCAATGTTACGTAGATGGAAAAAAGCTGTCCATGAAATGGTCTTGATATGTTCTTCAAAAGAGAGATCAGGGTCCAGAGTAACGCCGAGGTCCTTCACAGTTTTATTTGAGACGACTGTACAACCATTAAGATTAATTGTCAGATTCAAAATAAGATCTCTTTGTTTGTATCCCCTATACCTTATCCCCATTCCCTTATCCTCTATCCCCTATCCACTATCCCCATTCCCTTATCCACTATCCCCTATCCACTATCCCCCATTCCCTTATCCTCTATCCTCTATCCCCTATCCTCTATCCCCTATCCACTATCCCCTATCCACTATCCCCTATCCACTATCCCCATTCCCTTATCCTCTATCCTCTATCCCCCTATCCCCCATTCCCCATTCCCCATTCCTCTATCCTCTATCCTCTATCCCCTATCCTCTGTCCTCTATCCCCCATTCCCCTATCCTCTATCCTCTATCCTCTGTCCTCTATCTTCTATCCCCTATCCTCTGTCCTCTATCCCCATCCTCTATCCTCTATCCCCTATCCCCTATCCCCTATCCCCTATCCTCTATCCCCTATCCCCCTATCCCCCCTATCCCCCATTCCTCTATCCCCCTATATCCCCCTATCCCCCATTCCTCTATCCCCCCCATATCCCCCTATCCCCCATTCCTATACTATCCCCATTCCCCTATCCCCATTCATCTATCCCCATTCCCCTATCCTCTATCCTCTATCCCCATATCCCCTATCCCTTATCCTCTATCCCCCTATCCCCCTATCCCCTATTCCTCTATCCCCTATCCTCTATCCTCTATCCCCCCTATCCCCCTATCCCTATTCCTCTATCCCCTATCCCCCTATCCCCCATTCCTCTATCCCCTATCCTCTATCCCCTATCCCCCTATCCCCTATCCCCCATTCCCCTATCCCCCTATCCCCCTATCCCCCATTCCTCTATCCCCTGTCCCCTATCCCCCATTCCTCTATCCCCTATCCCCATTCCCCATATCCCCCATCCCCTATCCTCTATCCTCTATCCCCCTATCCCCCCCTATCCCCCATTCCTCTATCCCCCATTCCCCTATCCCCTATACCCCATCCCCCCCTATCCCCCATTCCCCTATCCCCTATCCCCTATCCCCCTATCCCCCATTCCTCTATCCCCCATTCCCCTATCCCCCATCCTCTATCCCCCATCCCCCTATCCCCCATTCCCCTATCCTCTATCCCCTATCCTCTATCCCCCATTCCCTATCCCCTATCCCCCATTCCCCTATCCCCTATAACCCCTATCGCCTATCCCCCTATCCTCTATCCTCTATCCCCCATCTCCCATTCATCTATCCCCTATCCCCTATCCCCCATTCCCCTATCCTCTATCCCCCATTCCCCATCCCCCATCCCCTATCCCCCTATTCCCATTCATCTATCCTCTATCCTCTATCCCCCATTCATCTATCCCCCATCCCCTATCCCCCTATCTCCCATTCATCTATCCCCTATCCCCCATATCCCCATTCCCCTATCCCCTATCCCCTATTCCCCATTCCCCTATCCACTATCCCCTATCCCCTATCCCCCATTTCTCTATCCCCTATCCCCTATCCCCTATCCTCTATCCACTATCCCCTATCCCCCTATCTCCCATTCCTCTATCCCCCATCCCTATCCCCCATTCTTCTATCCCCTACCCCCTATCCCTATCCTCTATCCTCTATCCCCCTATCCACTATCCCTATCCCCCTATCCCCCCATTTCTCTATCCCCTATCGCCTATCCCCTATCCTCTATCCCCCATCCCCGTATCCCCATTCCCCTATCCCCCTATCCCCATTCCTCTATCCTCTATCCCCCATTCCCCTATCCTCTATCCCCCATCCCCATTCCCCTATCCCCATTCCCCCATCCCCCTATCCCCCATCCCCTATTCCCATATCCCCTATCCCATATCCCCCTATCCCCCTATCCCCTATCCCCATTCCCCTATCCTCTATCCCCCATCCCCCTATCCTCTATCCCCCTATCCCCTATCCCCCATTCCCATATCCTCTATCCCCTATCCCCCTATCCCCCATTCCCCTATCTCCTATCCTCTATCCCCCATTCCCCTATCCTCTATCCCCCATTCCCCTATCCTCTATCCCCCTATCCCCCTATCCCCCATTCCCCTATCCCCCTATCCCCTATCCCCCATTCCCCTATCCTCTATCCCCCTATCCCCTTATCCCCCATTCCCCTATCCCCTATCCCCCATTCCCCTATCCCCTATCCCCCTATCCCCCATTCCCCTATCCTCTATCCCCCTTCCCCCATTCCCTATCCCCCTATCCCCCTATCCCCCATTCCCTATCCTCTATCCCCCTATCCCCTTATCCCCCATTCCCCTATCCTCTATCCCCCATTCCCCTATCCCCTATCCCCTATCCCCCTATCCCCATCTTCCTATCCCCCATCCCCCTATCCCCCTATCCCCCATTCATCTATCCTCTATCCCCCATCCCCCTATCCCCATTCCCTATCCCCCTATCCCCCATTCCCCCTATCCCCTATCCCCCTATCCCCTATCCCCCATCTTCCTATCCCCCATTCCCCTATCCCCCTATCCCCCATTCATCTATCCTCTATCCCCCATTCCCCTATCCCCCTATCCCCCTCTCCCCATTCCCTATCCCCCATCCCCCTCTCCCCATTCCCCTATCCCCCTATCCCCCATCTTCCTATCCCCCATTCCCCTATCCCCTATCCCCCATTCATCTATCCTCTATCCCCCATTCCCCTATCCCCCTATCCCCCTCTCCCCATTCCCTATCCCCTATCCCCCTATCCCCCTATCCTCTATCCCCCATCCCCCTATCCCCCTATCCCCCTATCCCCAACCCCCTATCCCCCATTCCCCTATCCTCTATCCCCCATTCCCCTATCCCCATTCCTCTATCCCCCTATCCCCCTATCCCCTATCCTCTTAGAGTGTTTGGTCAGTAACCGAAAGATTGCTGGATCGAATCCTCGAGCTGACAAGGTAAAAATCTGTCGTTCTGCCGCTGAGCAAGGCAGTTAACCCACTGTTCCCCGTGCACCAAATACACAGTTCAATTGAAGGCATTCAGTTGTACAACTGACTAGGTATCCCCCTTTCCTGTGTCCCCTATCCTCTATCCCCTATCCCCCATCCCTTATCCACGTCACCCCCATCCTGGGGTCAGTAATGGTTGTGGCCAGCGATTATAGCGAGGCCAGAGGTCCCCCTCACTGGTCTAAAAGTATTCAGGGCTCAGTGGAGCCAGGAGAACAGAGGACGCCACGACCTACCTGTTTGGATTTCAGGACCCTCCCCCTGGCAACCCGATGGTTAGCTACAGTCTGTCTCAGTTATATTCAGTTAGATACAGTCTGTCTCAGTTATATTCAGTTAGCTACAGTCTGTCTCAGCTATATTCAGTTAGCTACAGTCTGTCTCAGTTATATTCACATTAGCTACAGTCTGTCTAATATTCAGTTAGCTACAGTCTGTCTCAGCTATATTAAATTAGCTACAGTCTGTCTCAATATTCAGTTAGCTACAGTCTGTCTCAGCTATATTCAGTTAGCTACAGTCTGTCTCAGCTATATTCAGTTGGCTACAGTCTGTCTCAGTTATATTCAGTTAGCTACAGTCTGTCTCAGTTATATTCAGTTAGCTACAGTCTCCTCAGCTATATTCAGTTAGCTACAATCTGTCTCAGCTATATTAAATTAGCTACAGTCTGTCTCAGCTATATTCAGTTAGCTACAGTCTGTCTCAGCTATATTCAGTTAGCTACAGTCTGTCTCAGCTATATTCAGTTAGCTACAGTCTGTCTCAGTTATATTCAGTTAGCTACAGTCTGTCTCAGCTATATTCAGTTAGCTACAGTCTGTCTCAGTTATATTCAGTTAGCTACAGTCTGTCTCAGCTATATTCAGTTAGCTACAGTCTGTCTCAGCTATATTCAATTAGCTACAGTCTGTCTCAGCTATATTCAGTTAGCTACAGTCTGCCTCAGCTATATTCAGTTACCTACAGTATGTCTCAGCTATATTCAGTTAGCTACAGTCTGTCTCAGATATATTCAGTTAGCTACAGTATGTCTCAGCTATATTCAGTTAGCTACAGTCTGTCTCAGCTATATTCAGTTAGCTACAGTCTGTCTCAGCTATATTCAGTTAGCTACAGTCTGTCTCAGCTATATTCAGTTACCTACAGTCTGTCTCAGATATATTCAGTTAGCTACAGTATGTCTCAGCTATATTCAGTTAGCTACAGTCTGTCTCAGCTATATTCAGTTAGCTACAGTCTGTCTCAGCTATATTCAGTTAGCTACAGTCTGTCTCAGCTATATTCAGTTACCTACAGTCTGTCTCAGATATATTCAGTTAGCTACAGTCTGTCTCAGCTATATTCAGTTAGCTACAGTCTGTCTCAGTTATATTCAGTTAGCTACAGTCTGTCTCAGCTATATTCAGTTACCTACAGTCTGTCTCAGCTATATTCAGTTAGCTACAGGCTGTCTCAGCTATATTCAGTTAGCTACAGTCTGTCTCAGCTATATCAGTTACCTTAGCAAGTGCATCGGTGATGTTGTACCCACAGCAACTATTAAAACCTTCCCCAACCAGAAACCGTAGATTGATGGCAACATTTGTGCAAAACTGAAAGCGCAAACCACTGCTTTTAACCAGGGCAAGGCGACCAGAAACATGACCGAATACAAACAGTGTAGCTATTCCCTCAGCAAGGCAATCAAACAAGCTCAGCGTCAGTATAGAGACAAAGTAGAGTCGCAATTCATCGGCTCAGACACGAGAGGTATGTGGCAGGGTCTACAGTCAGTCATGGATTACAAAAAGAAAACCAGCCCCGTCACGGACCACAATGTCTTGCTCCAAGACAAACTAAACAACTTCTTTGCTTTGAGGACAATATAGTGCAAACGACACAGACCGCTACCAAAACCTGTGGGCTCTCCTTCACTGCAGCCAATGTGAGTAAAGCATTTAAATGTGTTAACCCTCGCAAGGCTGCCGACCCAGACGGCATCCCCAGCCGCGCCCTCAGAGCATCACCAGCAGTCTGCTGTTCCCACATGCTTCAAGAGGGCCACCATTGTTCCTGTTCCCAAGAAAGCTAAGCTAACTGAGCTAAAAGACTACCGCCCCATAGCACTCACCTCCGTCATCATGAAGTGCTTTGAGAGACTAGTCAAGGACCATATCACCTCCACCCTACCTGACACCCTAGACCCACTCCAATTTGCTTACCGCCCCAATAGGTCCAAAGACGACGCAATCGCTATCTCCCTGTTCACCCATGACTGCGTGGCCATGCAACTCAATCATCATGTTTGTAGACGGCACTACAGTGGTATGCTTGATTACCAGCAACGACGAGACGGCCTACAGGGAGGAGGTGAGGGCCCTCGGAGTGTGGTGTCAGGAAAATAACCTCTCACTCAATGTCAACAAAACAAAGGAGATAATCGTGGACTACAGGAAACAGCAGAGGGAGCAGCCCCCTATCCACATTGACGGGACAGTAGTGGAGAAGGTGGAAAGTTTTAAGTTCCTCGGCGTACACATCACTGACAAACTGAAATGGCCCACCCACAGAGACAGCATCGTGAAGAAGGCGCAACAGCACCTCTTCAACCTCAGGAGGCTGAAGAAATTTGGCTTGTCATCTAAAACACTCACACACTTTTACAGATGCACCATTGAGAGCATCCTGTCGGGCTGTATCACCGCCTGGTACGGCAACTGCTCCGCCCACAACCGCAAGGCTCTCCAGAGGGTAGTGAGGTCTGCACAACGCATCACTGGGGCAAACTACCTGCCCTCCAGGACACCTACACCACCCGATGTCACAGGAAGACCAAAAAGATCATCAAGGACATCAACCACCCGAGCCACTGCCTGTTCACCCTGCTATCATCCAGAAGGCGAGGTCAGTACGGGTGCATCAAAGCTTGGACCGAGAGACTGAAAAACAGCTTCTATCTCAAGGCCATCAGACTGTTAAACAGCCATCATTAGCACAGAGTGGATGCTGCCAACATACTGACTCAAATCTCTGGCCACTTTAATACATTTATTTCATTAAGGTATCACTAGTCACTTTAAATAATGCCACTTTAATAATGTCTACATATCCTACATTACTCATCTCATATGTATATACTGTACTCTATACCATCTACTGCATCTTGCCTATGCCTCATGGCCGTCGCTCATCCATATCTTTATATGTACATATTCTATTCATCCCTTTGCATTTGTGTGTATTTGTGTGTATAAGGTAATAAGGTTGTGAATTTGTTAGATTACGTGTTAGATATTACTGCATAGTCGGAACTAGAAACACAAGCATTTCGCTACACTCGCATTAACATCTGCTAACCATGTCTATGTCACCAATAAAATTGTATTGGATTTTTGATTTGTGATGGAACACATGGACTTCAAATCAAACTTTAATTGTCTCGTGTGCCGAACACAACAAGTGTAGACTTTACAGTGAAATGCTTACTTACAAGCCCTTAACCAACAGTGCAGTTGAAGGTGGGGGTGAAGTGACTATGCATACATAATAAACAGTAGTACAGGTTAGTTGAGGTGGGGGTGAAGTGACTATGCATAGATAATAAACAGTAGTACAGGTTAGTTGAGGTGGGGGGGTGAAGTGACTATGCATAGATAATAAACAGTAGTACAGGTTAGTTGAGGTGGGGGTGAAGTGACTATGCATAGATAATAAACAGTAGTACAGGTTAGTTGAGGGGGGGTGTAGTGACTATGCATAGATAATAAACAGTAGTACAGGTTAGTTGAGGTGGGGGGTGTAGTGACTATGCATAGATAATAAACAGTAGTACAGGTTAGTTGAGGTGGGGGGTGAAGTGACTATGCATAGATAATAAACAGTAGTACAGGTTAGTTGAGGTGGGGGTGAAGTGACTATGCATAGATAATAAACAGTAGTAAAGGATAGTTGAGGTGGGGGTGAAGTGACTATGCATAGATAATAAACAGTAGTACAGGTTAGTTGAGGTGGGGGTGAAGTGACTATGCATAGATAATAAACAGTAGTACAGGTTAGTTGAGGTGGGGGTGAAGTGACTATGCATAGATAATAAACAGTAGTACAGGTTAGTTGAGGTGGGGGGGTGAAGTGACTATGCATAGATAATAAACAGTAGTAAAGGATAGTTGAGGTGGGGGTGAAGTGACTATGCATAGATAATAAACAGTAGTACAGGTTAGTTGAGGTGGGGGTGAAGTGACTATGCATAGATAATAAACAGTAGTAAAGGATAGTTGAGGTGGGGGTGAAGTGACTATGCATAGATAATAAACAGTAGTAAAGGATAGTTGAGGTGGGGGTGAAGTGACTATGCATAGATAATAAACAGTAGTACAGGTTAGTTGAGGTGGGGGTGAAGTGACTATGCATAGATAATAAACAGTAGTACAGGTTAGTTGAGGTGGGGGTGAAGTGACTATGCATAGATAATAAACAGTAGTACAGGTTAGTTGAGGTTTGGGTGAAGTGACTATGCATAGATAATAAACAGTAGTACAGGTTAGTTGAGGTGGGGGTGAAGTGACTATGCATAGAAAATAAACAGCGAGTAGCAGCAGTGTACAAAAGGGGGGTCAATGTAAATTGTCCGGTGGCAATTTTCGAAATTGTTCAGCAGTCTAATGGCTTGGGGGTTAAAGCTGTTGGTTCTAGACTTGGCGCTCCGGCATCGCTTGCCGTGCGGTAGCAGAGAACACAAGTCTATAACTTGGGTGACTGGAGTCCCTGACAATTTTATGAGCTTTCCTCTGACACCGCCTATTATAGAGGTCCTGGATGGCAGGAAGCTCGGCCTCAGTGATGTTCTGTGCCCGTTCGCACTACCCTCTGTAGCGCCTTACGGTCAGATGCCGAGCAGTCACATAATCAATGACATGGGACCATTAAACTGTTTTGTCATGATTATTAAGTCGATGATAACAATACAGACATCACTCTGATCCAGTGTCTTAAAACATTGGTATGAATGATTTGTCAAAAGGATGGATTTTGTTAGTGGGGGGGATTTCACATCTCAAATGATGTGTCAGCCACCAACATTAGTAACAGTCCTCTTCTCCCATGTCGCAATATCAGGCACTGTTTGAGCGAGGTCACTAGTTCAACACTGCATGTAATCATAAACTAACCTATACTGACTTGTTCCTGGCATTGTAATTTATTTATCTACATACGATTGCATATTTTGATCGGATCACATCACTTGTATCCCATCTCATTGGCCAGTCCTCTCAGGTATCATGCTGCAGATGCCATCACTGTGACTGACCCCCGGAGCGAGAGGTCATCATCGAGAGGCAAACAGAGCCCCTCTCATTCCTCCGTTCCTCCACCTCTTCTTCTAATGGTCTGGAATGTCCTCTCAGGGACAAGAAAGAACCTCTTTCACATGGGAGCCTAATCAGAGGCACGGTGCCTGCTGCTCATTCGGGGGGACACTTGTGAAACAACTAGCCTTGTCTTCAGTCAAATGGCGGGCTGTAGAGCAGAGGGTTGGTGTCCTATTTAGCCCATTGAACCACTACAGGACAACATTCACACCACAGAACCACTACAGGGCAACATTCACACCACAGAACCACTACAGAACAATATTCACATCACAGAACCCCTACAGAACAATGTTTACCCCACAGTACCTCTAAAGAACAATATTTACCCTACAGAACAATATTTACCCCACAGAACCACTACAGAACCACTACAGGACACCTGTTTGTCCTGCTCTCTATATGCCCAGCTCTCTATATGCCCAGCTCTCTATATGCCCAGGTCTCTATATGCCCAGCTCTCTATATGTCCAGCTCTCTATATGTCCAGCTCTCTATATGCCCAGCTCTCTATATGTCCAGCTCTCTATATGTCCTGCTCTCTATATGCCCAGCTCTCTATATGCCCAGCTCTCTATATGCCCAGCTCTCTATATGCCCAGCTCTCTATATGCCCAGGTCTCTATATGCCCAGCTCTCTATATGCCCAGCTCTCTATATGCCCAGCTCTCTATATGCCCAGCTCTCTATATGTCCAGCTCTCTATATGTCCAGCTCTCTATATGCCCAGCTCTCTATATGTCCAGCTCTCTATATGCCCAGCTCTCTATATGCCCAGCTCTCTATATGCCCAGCTCTCTATATGCCCAGCTCTCTATATGCCCAGCTCTCTATATGCCCAGCTCTCTATATGTCCAGCTCTCTATATGTCCAGCTCTCTATATGCCCAGCTATCTATATGTCCAGCTCTCTATATGTCCAGCTCTCTATATGCCCAGCTCTCTATATGCCCAGCTCTCTATTTGTCCAGCTCTCTATATGTCCAGCTCTCTATATGCCCAGCTCTCTATATGTCCAGCTCTCTATATGCCCAGCTCTCTATATGCCCAGCTCTCTATATGTCCAGCTCTCTATATGCCCAGCTCTCTATATGCCCAGCTCTCTATATGCCCAGCTCTCTATATGCCCAGCTCTCTATATGCCCAGCTCTCTATATGCCCAGCTCTCTATATGTCCATCTCTATATATGTCCAGCTCTCTATATGTCCAGCTCTCTATATGCCCAGCTCTCTATATGCCCTGCTCTCTATATGCCCAGCTCTCTATATGCCCAGCTCTCTATATGCCCAGCTCTCTATATGTCCATCTCTCTATATGTCCAGCTCTCTATATGTCCAGCTCTCTATATGCCCAGCTCTCTATATGCCCTGCTCTCTATATGCCCAGCTCTCTATATGCCCTGCTCTCTATATGCCCAGCTCTCTATATGTCCAGCTCTCTATATGTCCAGCTCTCTATATGTCCAGCTCTCTATATGTCCAGCTCTCTATATGCCCAGCTCTCTATATGCCCTGCTCTCTATATGCCCAGCTCTCTATATGCCCTGTTCTCTATATGCCCAGCTCTCTATATGTCCAGCTCTCTATATGTCCAGCTCTCTATATGCCCAGCTCTCTATATGCCCAGCTCTCTATATGTCCAGCTCTCTATATGCCCAGCTCTCTATATGCCCAGCTCTCTATATGCCCTGCTCTCTATATGCCCAGCTCTCTATATGTCCTGCTCTCTATATGCCCAGCTTTCTATATGTCCAGCTCTCTATATGCCCAGCTCTCTATATGCCCAGCTCTCTATATGCCCAGCTCTCTATATGCCCTGCTCTCTATATGCCCAGCTTTCTATATGTCCAGCTCTCTATATGCCCAGCTCTCTATATGTCCAGCTCTCTATATGTCCAGCTCTCTATATGCCCAGCTCTCTATATGTCCAGCTCTCTATATGCCCAGCTCTCTATATGCCCAGCTCTCTATATGCCCAGCTCTCTATATGTCCAGCTCTCTATATGCCCAGCTCTCTATATGTCCAGCTCTCTATATGCCCAGCTCTCTATATGCCCAGCTCTCTATATGCCCAGCTCTCTATATGTCCAGCTCTCTATATGTCCAGCTCTCTATATGGGCGGTAGGGAAGGCAGTGTAGCCTAGCGGTTAGAGCGTTGGACTAGTAACCGGAAGGTTGAGAGTTCAAACCCCCGAGCTGACAAGGTACAAAATCTGTCGTTCTTCCCCTGAACAGGCAGGTAACCCACTGTTCCCAGGCCGTCATTGAAAATAAGAATTTGTTCTTAACTGACTTTCCTGGTTAAATAAAGGTAAAAAAATAAAAAAAATATAAAAAAAATATGCCCAGCTCTCTATATGCCCAGCTCTCTATATGTCCAGCTCTCTATATGCCCAGCTCTCTATATGCCCAGCTCTCTATATGCCCAGCTCTCTATATGTCCAGCTCTCTATATGTCCAGCTCTCTATATGCCCAGCTCTCTATATGCCCAGCTCTCTATATGCCCAGCTCTCTATATGTCCAGCTCTCTATATGTCCAGTTCTCTATATGCCCAGCTCTCTATATGCCCTGCTCTCTATATGTCCAGTTCTCTATATGCCCAGCTCTCTATATGCCCAGCTCTCTATATGCCCAGCTCTCTATATGTCCAGCTCTCTATATGTCCAGCTCTCTATATGTCCTGCTCTCTATATGTCCAGTTCTCTATATGCCCAGCTCTCTATATGTCCAGCTCTCTATATGCCCAGCTCTCTATATGCCCAGCTCTCTATATGCCCAGCTCTCTATATGCCCAGCTCTCTATATGTCCAGCTCTCTATATATCCAGCTCTCTATATGTCCAGCTCTCTATATATCCAGCTCTCTATATGTCCAGCTCTCTATATATCCAGCTCTCTATATGCCCAGCTCTCTATATATCCAGCTCTCTATATGTCCAGCTCTCTATATGCCCAGCTCTCTATATGTCCAGCTCTCTATATATCCAGCTCTCTATATGTCCAGCTCTCTATATATCCAGCTCTCTATATGTCCAGCTCTCTATATATCCAGCTCTCTATATGCCCAGCTCTCTATATATCCAGCTCTCTATATGTCCAGCTCTCTATATGCCCAGCTCTCTATATGCCCAGCTTTCTATATGCCCAGCTCTCTATATGCCCAGCTCTCTATATGCCCAGCTCTCTATATGTCCAGCTCTATATATATCCAGCTCTCTATATGCCCAGCTCTCATATATCCAGCTCTCTATATGTCCAGCTCTCTATATGCCCAGCTCTCTATATGCCCAGCTCTCTATATGCCCAGCTCTCTATATGCCCAGTGTCTATATGTCCAGCTCTCTATATGCCCAGCTCTCTATATGCCCAGCTCTCTATATGTCCAGCTCTCTATATGCCCAGCTCTCTATATGCCCAGCTCTCTATATGTCCAGCTCTCTATATGTCCAGCTCTCTATATGCCCAGCTCTCTATATGCCCAGCTCTCTATATGCCCAGCTCTCTATATGCCCAGCTCTCTATATGTCCAGCTCTCTATATGTCCAGCTCTCTATATGCCCAGCTCTCTATATGCCCAGCTCTCTATATGCCCAGCTCTCTATATGTCCAGCTCTATATGCCCAGCTCTCTATATGCCCAGCTCTCTATATGCCCAGCTCTCTATATGTCCAGCTCTCTATATGTCCAGCTCTCTATATGTCCAGCTCTCTATATGCCCAGCTCTCTATATGCCCAGCTCTCTATATGCCCAGCTCTCTATATGTCCAGCTCTCTATATGTCCAGCTCTCTATATGTCCAGCTCTCTATATGCCCAGCTCTCTATATGTCCAGCTCTTGATTTCTTTATTGGATTCATTTTAGATTCTTCAACCGTTCGTGACTGGGAGTCCCATAGGGCGGTGCACAATTGGCCCAGCATCATCCGTGTTTGGCCGGGGGTAGGCCATCATTGTAAATAATTATTTGTTCTTAACTGACTTTGCCTAGTTAAAAATAAAAGTTAAATGAAAAAATATATACATCAAATGATTTAATCCCAGCGAAAGGCCACGCCATTTTGTTAACGTAAAGAGACATTTCTTTACAGACTTCTGCTTCTCTGTTTGACTTTGATTTAGTTTGAGAATTAACAGACTTGAAGTAACTTATGGAACTATTTCACTGCATCACTATGCAACACCACCAGGATATTTGAGGGTTTTCTTTATTGTGATGCCAGTCGTTTCCTCCCTGATTCACAGTAACAGCCAGTGCAGAGTTACACAAAACGGCTGTGTGTGTGTGTGTGTGTGTGTGTGTGTGCGTGTGCTTGTATGTATGTGCGTGCTGTGTGTGTGTGTGTGTGTGTGTGTGTGTGTGTGTGTGTGTGTGTGTGTGTGTGTGTGTGTGTGTGTGTGTGTGTGTGTGTGTGTGTGTGTGTGTGTGTGTGTGTGTGTGTGTGTGTGTGTGTATGGGACTAATTCTGGGAAGAGTTATGTTTCATTTCACAATAATTGCTCAATACTCTGTCATTCCTCCATCGGAGGTCCTGTCTACTCTTTTGTTGAAGGCATTTGGGTCTCTTCACTCCAGCGTTAGGCGGATCCCCTTGACGTGTCTGGTCTCTACATAAACTGTCCAAGATGAGTCAGACAGTGAAACTGGGAGTATAGACCACAACCACAACCACGATCACAAACATGATTAGGATCACAACCACGATCAGGATCATAACCACAACCACGATCAGGATCATAACCACGATCAGGATCATAACCACGACCACGATCACAATCACAACCACGATCAGGATCATAACCACAACCACGATCACAATCACAACCACGATCAGGATCATAACCACAACCACGATCAGGATCATAACCACGATCAGGATCATAACCACGATCAGGATCACAATCACAACCACGATCAGGATCACAATCACAACCACGATCAGGATCATAACCACGATCAGGATCATAACCACGATCAGGATCACAATCACAACCACGACCACGATCACAATCACAACCACGATCAGGATCACGATCACAACCACAATCAGGATCACAACCACGATCACAATCACAACCACGATCAGGATCACAACCACGATCAGGATCACGATCACAACCACAATCAGGATCACAACCACGATCAGGATCACAACCACGATCACGACCACGATCAGAATCACAACCACGATCAGGATCACGACCACGATCATGACCACGATCACAACCAAGATCACGACCTGGAAGGATCTTTGCAGAACTACTTGAGCACCAAAATAGATAATAGTGATGTTTTAGAGTCTAATGATAGAGTCATTATACAGTCATTATAGCGTCATTATAGATCATCCAGATTCAGTCTATAGTCATCATATAGTCAAATTATGGATCATCTCAGATTCAGTATAAAGATAGAGGCATTATAGAGTCTCATTATAGAGTCTCATTATAGAGTCTCATTATAGAGTCTCATTATAGAGTCTCAGTATAGAGCCTCATTATAGAGTCTCATAGAATCTCAATATACAGTCTCATTATAGAGTCTCAGTATAGAGCCTCATTATAGAGTCTCATAGAATCTCAATATACAGTCTCATTATAGAGTCTCATTATAGGCGTGGGAGTCTCAGTATAGAGTCTCATTATGGAGTCTCATTATAGAGTCTCATTATAGAGTCTCATTATAGAGCCACAGTATAGAGTCTCAGTCTAGAGTCTCAGTATAGAGCCTCATTATAGAGTCCTATTATAGTGTCTCTTATTGAATCTCAT
Source organism: Oncorhynchus masou masou (assembly GCF_036934945.1). Lineage (NCBI taxonomy): Eukaryota > Metazoa > Chordata > Actinopteri > Salmoniformes > Salmonidae > Oncorhynchus > Oncorhynchus masou. The sequence goes on from NC_088233.1 coordinate 4,384,592, forward strand.
TATAGAGTCTAACACAGTATAGAGTCTCACGTGGCTATAGAGTCTCATTATAGAACCTCATTATAGAGTCTCAGTATAGAGTCTCAGTATAGAGCCTCATTATAGAGTCTCAGTATAGAGTCTCAGTATAGAGTCTCATTATAGAGTCTCAGTATAGAGTCTCATTATAGAGTCCTATTATAGTGTCTCTTATTGAATCTCATCATAGAGTCTCATTGCAGAGTCTCATTATAGAATCTCAGCATATAGTCACAGTATAGTCTCAGTATAGAATCTCAGTTAAGAGTCTCAGTTAAGAGTCTCAGTATAGAGTCTCATTACAGAGTCTCAGTATAGAGTATCAATTGAGTGCCTCATTATAGAGTCTCACGTGGGTAGTAACACAAGACGTGGGACATGGATAGAGTCTCACGTGGGTAGTAACACAAGACGTGGGACATGGATAGCATCTCACGTGGGTAGTAACACAAGACGTGGGACATGGATAGTCTCACGTGGGTAGTAACACAAGACGGGGACATGGGATAGCCTCTCACGTGGGTAGTAACACAAGACGTGGGACATGGATAGAGTCTCACGTGGGTAGTAACACAAGACGTGGGACATGGATAGTCTCACTTGGGTAGTAACACAAGACGTGGGACATGGATAGCAGTCTCACATGGGTAGTAACACAAGACGTGGGACATGGATAGCCTCACGTGGGTAGTAACACAAGACGTGGGACATGGATAGCATCTCACGTGGGTATTAACACAAGACGTGGGACATGGATAGAGTCTCACGTGGGTAGTAACACAAGACGTGGGACATGGATAGTCTCACGTGGGTAGTAACACAAGACGTGGGACATGGATAGCCTCTCACGTGGGTAGTAACACAAGACGTGGGACATGGATAGAGTCTCACGTGGGTAGTAACACAAGACGTGGGACATGGATAGTCTCACGTGGGTAGTAACACAAGACGTGGGACATGGATAGAGTCTCACGTGGGTAGTAACACAAGACGTGGGACATGGATAGAGTCTCACGTGGGTAGTAACACAAGATGTGGGACATGGATAGTCTCACGTGGGTATTAACACAAGACGTGGGGGACATGGATAGAGTCTCACGTGGGTAGTAACACAAGACGTGGGACATGGATAGTCTCACGTGGGTAGTAACACAAGACGTGGGACATGGATAGCCTCTCACGTGGGTAGTAACACAAGACGTGGGACATGGATAGAGTCTCACGTGGGTAGTAACACAAGACGTGGGACATGGTGGGAGCACCATGTACAAAACCCAGAAAAGAGCATGTGTCGGCTGCGTGTTTCCTCAAATTGGTGGCGTGGTGGACACCTATCGTGGTGTTGTCCCCATACAGGGTGCTGGCCGTCTGCCCATCGGGCCGCGTGATTCAGGCTGAAAGGTAGCAGCTGTGACGGAGGTCCACAGGACAAAGAGTTCACTTCAACGGGCGCTCTTTTGCTTTACGCCTCCAACTCACGCGCATCTCACTGCCCTTCAATTGGTTATTGAATTAAGTCTAATCACTCAATTAAAGTCACATGGAGGAGCAGCCAAGATAACAGGTCCAGTGTTGTCGTTCGTGGGAAGAAGTCCAGTCCAAGCCAATAACATGGTAGCACCGTGACGGATTCCTGCGTCTCCAGCACCTGTGACCACTAGGCCTGTGGTTGACTGGCTGACGGGCTGCTGAAGAAAAGAGGACTGCTTTGTGTTGTTTTGGCTCCCTCTGGTCAAAGAGAGGACATTTTGTCTCAGATACATACTGATGGTGTCTCTCTGCTGTTCTGTGGTTTATGCTGAAGTATAGGAAACTCCAACACACTCACTGCAATAAATATTGTCTTGTTATGACTGACTAAGTAAGGCAGGCATCTGCTGAACCTGGAAAAGGCCTTTATATACAGGTGTATGTCTCTCTGCCTAATTCAAGGCTTTTAGAGTATACTACACACTGTGAGCATCACGAAGGCTGCTAGCGTCATTGTCCTGCTAGCACGTCACTGTCCTGCTAGCTCATCACTGTCCTGCTAGCGCGTCACTGTCCTGCTACTGTCCTGCGCGTCACTGCCCTGCTAGCGCGTCACTGCCCTGCTAGCACGTCACTGTCCTGCTAGCACGTCACTGTCCTGCTAGCGCGTCACTGTCCTGCTAGCGCGTCACTGTCCTGCTAGCGCGTCACTGTCCTGCTAGCGCGTCACTGCCCTGCTAGCGTGTCACTGTCCTGCTAGCACGTCACTGTCCTGCTAGCACGTCACTGTCCTGCTAGCACGTCACTGTCCTGCTAGCGAGTCACTGTCCTGTCACTAGCACGTCACTGTCCTGAGAGGCTACAGTGATGCTGCAGAGAGACTACTGTGATCCTGCAGAGAGACTACTGTGATGCTGCAGAGAGGCTACAGTGATGCTGCAGAGAGGCTACAGTGATGCTGCAGAGAGGCTACATAGAGACTGATGCTGCAGAGAGGCTACAGAGAGTCTACATAGAGACTGATGCTGCAGAGAGGCTACTGTGATGCTGTAGAGAGACTACTGTGATGCTGCAGAGAGGCTACAGTGATGCTGCAAAGAGGCTACATAGAGACTGATGCTGCAGAGAGGCTACAGAGAGACTGATGCTGCAAAGAGGTTACATAGAGACTGATGCTGCAGAGAGGCTACTGAGAGAGACTACAGAGAGACTGATGCTGCAGAGAAGCTGACTGACTGACTGGAGGCTGACAGAGAGACTGAATGCTGCAGAGAGACTGACTGAGATGTGAGCAGAGGCTGCAGAGAGGCTGATGCTGACTGAGAGGGCTGAGCAGAGATGTGCAGACTGGAGGCTGCAGAGAGGCTGATGCTGCAGGGCTGAGCAGAGGGTGACAGAGATGTGCAGAGAGGCTGCAGAGAGGCTGATGCTGCAGAGAGGGTACAGAGACTGGGGAGGAGGGACTGACTGAATGGAGTCTGACAATCCCTCTGAACCCTGGAGGGCTAAAGGAACATTATTACAGATATTACAGTTTAATCACCCTGTTACAGTTATTACTGGGTTTAATCACCCTGCTGTTACAGATATTACAGTTTAATCACCCTGTTACAGTTATTACAGTTTAATCAGCTATTACAGTTGAATCACCCTGTTACAGATATTACAGTCTGACTGGACTGACTGATTGACTGACTGGAGGGCTGAGCAGAGGGACTGACTGACTGGAGGGCTGAGCAGAGGGACTGACTGACTGACTGACTGGAGGGTTGACCAGAGGACTGACTGACTGACTGGAGGGTTGACCAGAGGGACTGACTGACTGGAGGGTTGACCAGAGGGACTGACTGACTGGAGGGTTGACCAGAGGGACTGACTGACTGGACTGACTGACTGACTGGAGGTCTGACCAGAGGAACTGACTGACCGACTGACTGGAGGGCTGAGCAGAGGAACTGACTGACCGACTGACTGGAGGACTGACTGACTGGAGGAACTGAGCAGAGGGACTGACTGACTGACTGGAGTGCTGGAGGGCTGAGACTGACTGGGACTGAGCAGAGGGACTGACTGACTGACTGGAGGGCTGAGCAGAGGGGACTGAGCAGAGGGACTGACTGAGGGACTGACTGACCGACTGGAGGACTGAGCAGAGGGACTGAGCAGAGGGACTGACTGACTGACTGGAGGGCTGAGCAGAGGGACTGACTGACTGACTGGAGGGCTGAGCAGAGGAACTGAGCAGAGGGACTGAGCAGAGGGACTGACTGACTGACTGGAGGACTGAGCAGAGGGACTGACTGACTGGAGGACTGAGGGCCCAGGACACAATACAATATCTCAACGTTCCCCAAGGTCTTTGCCAATATTATAATCAACATCTCAGAACAACCAAGGTTGTTTTTTCTCCCATTGAACACTGTTATACGGCTTATTGTTAGACCACGGCCCATTGTGCAGTCTTCTTCAGGGGAAATTAACAGAAGTGCACCAGAGAAGTGTCTCAAGGCCATCAACATCGTTCTCAGTGTTAGAATGTCTCTGTTTCAGCTTGACGATTACCAAGAGATTATTACCAACCATAGTTACAGAGCTGACCAGAATAAGAACAGAGAGGGCTGAGAGAGAGAGAGAGAGAGAGAGAGAGCAGAGACTGAGAGAGAGAAAATTAGAGAGAGACAGACAGGAGACAGACAGAGAGACAGACAGAATTAGAGACAGACAGACAGACAGACAGAATTAGAGAGAGGCAGACAGACAGGATTACAGACAGACAGACAGACAGACAGACAGACAGACAGACAGTGACAAGAGCCACAGACAGACAGAAAGTCAGCGAGAATTACCAAGAGAGAGAGAGAGAGAGAGACACAGACAGAGAGAGACAGAGAGAGAGAGAGAGAGAGAGAGAGAGAGAGAGAGAGAGAGAGAGAGAGAGAGACAGACAGACAGACAGACAGACAGACAGACAGACAGACAGACAGACAGACAGACAGAGAGTCAGAGTCAGAGAGTCAGACAGAATTAGAGAGAGACAGACAGACAGAGAGACAGACAGAATTAGAGTGAGACAGACAGACAGAGAGACAGACAGACAGAATTAGAGAGAGACAGACAGAATTAGAGAGAGACAGACAGAGAGACAGACAGACAGAATTAGAGACAGAGACAGAGAGTCAGACAGACAGAGAGAAAGACAGACAGACAGAGAGACAGACAGAATTAGAGAGCGACAGACAGAGAGACAGACAGACAGAATTAGAGTGAGACAGACAGAGACCGACAGAATTATAGAGACAGACAGAGAGACAGACAGAATTAGAGAGAGACAGACAGACAGACAGACAGACAGACAGACAGACAGACAGACAGACAGACAGAATTATAGAGAGAGACAGACAGAGACAGACAGAATTAGAGAGAGACAGACAGAGACAGAGAGACAGAATTAGAGCAAGACAGACAGAGAGACAGACAGACAGAATTAGAGGGAGACAGACAGACAGAATTAGAGAGAGACAGACAGACAGAATTAGAGCGAGACCGACAGAGAGACAGACAGACAGAATTAGAGGGAGACAGACAGACAGAATTAGAGAGAGACAGACAGAGAGACAGACAGACAGACAGAATTAGAGCGAGACCGACAGAGAGAAGACAGAATTAGAGAGAGACAGACAGAATTAGAGAGAGGCAGACAGAGAGAGACAGAGAGACAGACAGAATTAGAGAGAGACAGACAGAGAGACAGACAGAATTAGAGAGAGACAGACAGATGAAATGAGAGAACAAGAGACCCCGTGAAATAATGGACTATCAAAGGGAGGAGCTGGTTCTTTCATGTCAGGACACTTTGATTCTGTTGCTGATTGGTTCCAGGTGAGCCAGAGAAGAGAACCAATAAGAGGAAAGAGAGTCTAAGCAAGATGACATTCCAAAACTATTAAACTACGATAGTAGTAGGATTTAGAGGGTGTAGAGATTAAAGGGGAGTAGAGAATCCATGAAGCTCAAATGTTATGTTGAGGTTGGTGGCAACATAGCAGAGGGGGTTACGACTCTCCTTCACGAGGTTGGGCGTTACTGGTATAAATCTCTTTACAAAACACCAGGCCCAAAAGGAGTAGCTTCTCAATACGGTATCAACTTTAGCCATGTCTGGACATTGTATGTGTGTATGCGCCTCTCTCTGGGAGATAATGGGATGACATTCACATGAGACATTATAGTAATTTGGCAGGCAGACACTGTCAACAAGATGCTTCCAGAGATCCAAAGCTCAGAGATTTCAGAGATATTTCCAAAGCTATTTCAGTTCTCTGAACTGTTGAGATGGTGAGGATGCCTTGGCCATCCTTGGCTTAAAGTCTACATGGGTTAAATTATACACGGGTTCATCTCTACATGGGTTAAAGTCTACATGGGTTAAAGTCTACATGGGTTAAATTATACACGGGTTCATCTCTACATGGGTTAAATTATACATGGGTTCATCTCTACATGGGTTAAAGTCTACATGGGTTAAATTATACATGGGTTCATCTCTACATGGGTTAAAGTCTACATGGCTTAAAGTCTACATGGGTTAAAGTATACATGGGTTCATCTCTACATGGGTTCAACTCTACATGGGTTAAAGTCTACATGGGTTAATGTCTACATGGGTTAAACTACATGGGTTCATCTCAATATGGGTTAAAGTCTACATGGGTTAAATTCTACATGGGTTAAAGTCTACATGGGTTAATGTCTACATGGGTTAACTCTACATGGGTTAAAGTCTACATGGGTTACAGTCTACATGGGTTAAAGTCTACATGGGTTAATGTCTACATGGGTTAAAGTCTACATGGGTTAAAGTCTACATGGGTTCAACTCTACATGGGTTCATCTCTACATGGGTTTAAGTCTACATGGGTTAAAGTCTACATGGGTTAATCTCTACATGGGTTAAAGTCTACATGGGTTAAAGTCTACATGGGTTAAAGTCTACATGGGTCAAAGTCTACATGGGTTAAAGTCAACATGGGTTCATCTCTACATGGGTTAAAGTCTACATGGGTTCATCTCTACATGGGTTAAAGTCTACATGGGTTAAATCTCTACATGGGTTAAAGTCTACATGGGTTAAACTCTACATGGGTTAAAGTCTACATGGGTTAAAGTCTACATGGGTTAAAGTCTACATGGGTTAAAGTCTACATGGGTTAATGTCTACATGGGTTAAAGTCTACATGGGTTAAAATCTACATGGGTTAAAGTCTACATGGGTTCAGTCTACATGGGTTAAAGTCTACATGGGTTAATAGTCTACATGGGTTAAAGTCTACATGGGTTCATCTCTACATGGGTTAAATCTACATGGGTTAAAGTCTACATGGGTTAAGGTCTACATGGGTTAATCTCTACATGGGTTAAAGTCTACATGGGTTAAAGTCTACATGGGTTAAAGTCTACATGGTTAATCTCTACATGGGTTAAAGTCTACATGGGTTAAAGTCTACATGGTTTCAACTCTACATGGGTTCATCTCTACATGGGTTAAAGTCTACATGGGTTAAAGTCTACATGGGTTAATGTCTACATGGGTTAAAGTCTACATGGGTTAAAGTCTACATGGGTTAAAGTCTACATGGGTTAAAGTCTACATGGGTTAAAGTCTACATGGGTTCATCACTACATGGGTCAAAGTCTACATGGGTTAAAGTCTACATGGGTTCAACTCTACATGGGTTCAACTCTACATGGGTTAAAGTCTACATGGGTTAATGTCTACATGGGTTAAAGTCTACATGGGTTAAAGTCTACATGGGTTAATGTCTACATGGGTTAATGTCTACATGGGTTAAAGTGTACATGGGTTAAAGTCTGCATGGGTTCAACTCTACATGGGTTACAGTCTACATGGGTTAAAGTCTACATGGGTCAATCTCTACATGGGTTACAGTCTACATGGGTTAAAGTCTACATGGGTTAAAGTCTACATGGGTTAAAGTCTACATGGGTTAAAGTCTACATGGGTTAACTCTACATGGGTTAAAGTCTACATGGGTTAAAGTCTACATGGGTTAAAGTCTACATGGGTTAAAGTCTACATGGGTTAAAGTCTACATGGGTTCATCTCTACATGGGTTAAAGTCTACATGGGTTCAACTCTACATGGGTTTAACTCTACATGGGTTAAAGTCTACATGGGTTAAAGTCTACATGGGTTAAAGTCTACATGGGTTAGTCTACATGGGTTAAAGTCTACATGGGTTCAACTCTACATGGGTTCAACTCTACATGGGTTAAAGTCTACATGGGTTAAAGTCTACATGGGTTAATGTCTACATGGGTTAATGTCTACATGGGTTAAAGTCTACATGGGTTAAAGTCTACATGGGTTAAAGTCTACATGGGTTAAAGTCTACATGGGTTAAAGTCTACATGGGTTCATCTCTACATGGGTTAATGTCTACATGGGTTAAAGTCTACATGGGTTCATCTCTACATGGGTTAAAGTCTACATGGGTTAAAGTCTACATGGGTTAAAGTCTACATGGTTCAAAGTCTACATGGGTTAACGTCTACATGGGTTCATCTCTACATGGGTTAAAGTCTACATGGGTTAAAGTCTACATGGGTTAAAGTCTACATGGGTTAAAAATGTCTTGTTCTGGCAATGAAGAGGTCAGAGAAAAATGGAAAAGACTATCTGTCAGTTGTGTTGATGTTAAAGATCAGTACCACTCCTGCCTCTGTCTTGTGTTGATGTTAGTCAGATCAGAACCACTCCTGCCTCTGTCCTTGTGTTGATGTTAGTCAGATCAGAACCACTCCTGCCTCTGTCCTTCAGTTGTGTTGATGTTATTCAGATCAGTACCACTCCTGCCTCTGTCCTTGTGTTGATGTTAGTCAGATCAGAACCACTCCTGCCTCTGTCCTTGTGTTGATGTCAGTCAGATCAGTACCACTCCTGCCTCTGTCCTTGTGTTGATGTTAGTCAGATCAGTACCACTCCTGCCTCTGTCCTTGTGTTGATGTCAGTCAGATCAGTCTACTCCTGCCTCTGTCCTTGTGTTGATCTCTACAGTCAGATCAGTACCACTCCTGCCTCTGTCCTTGTGTTGATGTTAGTCATGGGATCAAACCACTCCTGCCTCTGTCCTTGTGTTGATGTCAAGTCAGATCAGAACCACTCCTGCCTCTGTCCTTGTGTTGATGTTAGTCAGATCAGTTACCACTCCTGCCTCTGTCTTCAGTTGTGTTGATGTTAGTCAGATCAGTACCATCTCCTGCCTCTGTCCTTGTGTTGATGTTAGTCAGATCAGTACCATCTCCTGCCTCTGTCCTTGTGTTGATGTTAGTCAGATCAGTACAACTCCTGCCTCTGTCCTTGTGTTGATGTCAGTCAGATAAAGTACCACTCCTGCCTCTGTCCATGGGTTGTGTTGATGTTAGTCAGATCAGTACCACTCCTGCCTCTGTCCTTGTGTTGATGTTAGTCAGATCAGTACTACATCCTGCCTCTGTCCTTGTGTTCAATGTCAGTCAGATCAGTTACCACTCCTGCCTCTGTCCATTTGTTGATTCAGTCAGATCAGTACCACTCCTGCCTCTGTCCTTGTGTTGATGTCAGTCAGATCAGTACCACTCCTGCCTCTGTCATTTGTGTTGATGTCAGTCAGATCAAGGATTACTGCCTCTGTCCTTGTGGTATTCCAGTCAGATGGGGTACCACTCCTGCCTCTGTCCTTGTGTTGATGTCAGTCAGATCAGTACCACTCCTGCCTCTGTCCTTGTGTTGATGTTAGTCAGATCAGAACCACTCCTGCCTCTGTCCTTGTGTTAATGTCAGTCAGATGGGTTAAACTCCTGCCTCTGTCCTTCAGTTGTGTTGATGTCAGTCAGATCAGAACCACTCCTGTCTTGTTCTGTGATCAAAAGACTGCCTCTGTCAGTTGTGTTGATGCCAGTCAGATCAGTACCACTCCTGCCTCTGTCCTTGTGTTGATGCCAGTCAGATCAGTACCACTCCTGCCTCTGTCCTTCAGTTGTGTTGATGTTAGTCAGATCAGAACCACTCCTGCCTCTGTCCTTGTGTTGATGTTAGTCAGATCAGAACCACTCCTGCCTCTGTCCTTGTGTTGATGCCAGTCAGATCAGTACCACTCCTGCCTCTGTCCTTGTGTTGATGTCAGTCAGATCAGTACCACTCCTGCCTCTGTCCTTGTGTTGATGTTAGTCAGATCAGAACCACTCCTGCCTCTGTCCTTGTGTTGATGTCAGTCAGATCAGTACCACTCCTGCCTCTGTCCTTGTGTTGATGTCAGTCAGATCAGTACCACTCCTGCCTCTGTCCTTGTGTTGATGCCAGTCAGATCAGTACCACTCCTGCCTCTGTCCTTGTGTTGATGCCAGTCAGATCAGTACCACTCCTGCCTCTGTCCTTGTGTTGATGTCAGTCAGATCAGTACCACTCCTGCCTCTGTCCTTGTGTTGATGTTAGTCAGATCAGTACCACTCCTGCCTCTGTCCTTGTGTTGATGCCAGTCAGATCAGTACCACTCCTGCCTCTGTCCTTGTGTTGATGTCAGTCAGATCAGTACCACTCCTGCCTCTGTCCTTGTGTTGATGCCAGTCAGATCAGTACCACTCCTGCCTCTGTCCTTGTGTTGATGTCAGTCAGATCAGTACCACTCCTGCCTCTGTCCTTGTGTTGATGTCAGTCAGATCAGTACCACTCTCTGCCTCTGTCCTTGTGTTGATGTCAGTCAGATCAGTACCACTCCTGCCTCTGTCCTTGTGTTGATGTCAGTCAGATCAGTACCACTCCTGCCTCTGTCCTTGTGTTGATGTCAGTCAGATCAGTACCACTCCTGCCTCTGTCCTTGTGTTGATGTCAGTCAGATCAGTACCACTCCTGCCTCTGTCCTTGTGTTGATGTCAGTCAGATCAGTACCACTCCTGCCTCTGTCCTTGTGTTGATGTCAGTCAGATCAGTACCACTCCTGCCTCTGTCCTTGTGTTGATGTCAGTCAGATCAGTACCACTCCTGCCTCTGTCCTTGTGTTGATGTCAGTCAGATCAGTACCACTCCTGCCTCTGTCCTTCAGTGTTGATGTCAGTCAGATCAGTACCACTCCTGCCTCTGTCCTTGTGTTGATGTCAGTCAGATCAGTACCACTCCTGCCTCTGTCCTTGTGTTGATGTTAGTCAGATCAGTACCACTCCTGCCTCTGTCCTTGTGTTGATGTCAGTCAGATCAGTACCACTCCTGCCTCTGTCCTTGTGTTGATGTCAGTCAGATCAGTACCACTCCTGCCTCTGTCCTTGTGTTGATGCCAGTCAGATCAGTACCACTCCTGCCTCTGTCCTTGTGTTGATGTCAGTCAGATCAGTACCACTCCTGCCTCTGTCCTTGTGTTGATGTCAGTCAGATCAGTACCACTCCTGCCTCTGTCCTTGTGTTGATGCCAGTCAGATCAGTACCACTCCTGCCTCTGTCCTTGTGTTGATGCCAGTCAGATCAGAACCACTCCTGCCTCTGTCCTTGTGTTGATGTCAGTCAGATCAGAACCACTCCTGCCTCTGTCCTTGTGTTGATGTCAGTCAGATCAGTACCACTCCTGCCTCTGTCCTTGTGTTGATGTACCAGTCAGATCAGTACCACTCCTGCCTCTGTCCTTGTGTTGATGTCAGTCAGATCAGTACCACTCCTGCCTCTGTCCTTGTGTTGATGTCAGTCAGATCAGTATGCTGCCTCAGTCCTCCTCTCCCTCCTGTCTCAGCTTAATTTGATCAGAGAATCTGCTGACGTAGTGTGGGTGCCTGGCTGATGTGAAACCAATTTACAATAAAAAAACCCTCTGTCTTTCTCTCAGAGGGTTGAGGGGGGGGTGCATACCCATCTTCAGGGAAGTGAGGAGTAACCCCCCCAACAGCCAGATCAACATAACTGTTCACCATAAGTTCTGACCCTTGGATATAGTAAGAGAGGACATATCTGTCCATATCTGACATATCAGTCCTCAAATGGGAATTGATGTCAGGTGTTAAACTCATAGATATATTCTAAGCAGGTGGCATCCAAACCATTGTCATCAGATAAAATAGACTTATGATGAATAGCAGCTTTGGTCTGACCGGCAACAACATTCACTTGAAATGAACAAGACAGACAGTCACGGTGATCAATACACCCGGTCACCACAAAGATACAGGTGTCCTTCCTAACTCAATTGCAAGAGAGAAGAAACCGCTCCAGGGATTTCATCGTGAGGCCAATGGTGACTTTAAAACAGTTACAGTGTTTAACGGCTGTGATAGGAGAAAACTGAGGATGGATCAGTCAACATTATAGTTACTCCACAATACTAACCTCTAACAGAGTGAAAAGAAGGAAGCCTATACAGAATATAAATATTCCAAAACACGCATCCTTGTTTGCAACAAGGCACTAAAGTAATACTGCAAATCATTTGGCAAAGCAATTACATATTTGTCCTGAATACAAAGTGTTATTGTCACACCCTGGCCATAGTTTACTTTGTCTGTTTCTATGTTTGTTGGTCAGGGTGTGATCTGAAGTGGGCATTCTATGTTGGATGTCTTGTTTGTCTATTTCTGTGTTTGGCCTGATATGTTTCTCAATCAGAGGCATGTGTTATCATTGTCTCTGATTGGGAACCATATTTAGGTAGCCTCTTTCACTGTGTGTTTGTGGGTGATTGTTCCTGTCTCTGTGTTTTGCACCAGATAGGACTGTTTTGTTTTGACGTTTGTTGTTTTGTTAGTTTATTCGTGTTCAGTTTCTTTATTAAAGTAAAATGAATAACAACCACGCTCATTTTGGTCCTCCTCCTTTACAGTTGCCGTGACAGTTATGTTTGGGGCAAATCCAATACAACACATTACTGAGTACTATTCTCCATATTTTCATGCGTAGTGGTGGCTGCATCATGTTGTGGGTATGCTTGTAATTTTTAGGGACTGGGGAGTTAGGATAAAAAACAAACGTAATGGAGCTAAGCCAGGCAAAATCCTAGAGGAAAACCTAGTTCAGTCTGCTTTCCACCAGACACTGGGAGATGAATTCACCTTTCAGCAGGACAATAACCGAATTTTACAAGCCAAATCTACTCTGGTTTTAATGTTATTAACCAAGAAGACAGTGAATGATCCTGAGTGGCCAAGCTAGAGTTTTGACTTAAAGTTACTTGAAAAACTATGGCAAGACCTGAAAATAGTTGTCTAGCAATGATCAACACCCAATTTGACAGAGCTTGAAGAATTTTGAGAAGAATAATGGGGAAATGTTGCACAATCCAGCTGTGTAAATATCTTAGAGACTTACCCAGAAATACTCCCAGCTGCTAAAGGTGGTCCTACAAAGTATTGACTCAGGGGTGTGAATACGTAAGTAAATGAGATCTTTTTTGCATTTCATTTTCAGTATATTGATGCCAAAAATGTCTAAAACATATTTTCACTGTCCTTGTGGGTGAGAAAAAGTCATATAAATGTAATCCATTTTGAATTGAGGCTGTAACAGAACAAATGTGAAATAAATCAAGGGAATTAATATTTTCTCTATATAACTATGTACATATCTATGTATATAACTCTATATATATCTATGTATATAACTCTATATAACTATGTATATAACTCTATATAACTATGTATATCTATGTATATTACTCTATATAACTATGTATATAACTCTATATATAACTATGTATATAACTCTATATAACTATGTATATAACTCTATATAACTATGTATATCTATGTATATAACTCTATATAACTATGTATATAACTCTATATAACGATATAAATATCTATGTATATAACTATATATATCTATGTATATAACTCTATATAACGATGTACATATCTATGTATATAACTCTATATATATCTATGTATATAACTCTTTATAACGATGTACATATCTATGTATATAACTCTATATATATCTATGTATATAACTCATATAACAATGTACATATATGTATATAACATATCTATGTATATAACTCTATATAACTATTTATATATCTATGTATATAACTCTATATATATCTCTGTATATAACTATTTATATATCTATGTATATAACTATGTATATCTATGTATATAACTATGTATATCTATGTATATAACTATGTATATCTATGTATGTAACTCTATATAACAAAATATATATCTATGTATATAAATCTATATAACTATGTGTATATCTATGTATATAACTATATATAACTATTTATATATCTATGTATATAACTCTATATAACTATTTATATATCTATGTATATAACTCTATATAACTATTTATATATCTATTTATATAACTCTATATAACTATTTATATATCTATGTATATAACTCTATATATATCTCTCTATATAACTATTTATATAACTATGTATATCTATGTATATAACTATTTATATATCTATGTATATAACTATGTATATATATATATAATCTATATAACTATGTATATATCTATGTATATAACTATGTATATCTATGTATATAACTATTTATATATCTATATATATATGCCTATATCTCTTAATATAACTATATATCCAAAACACGCACTATTTATATATCTATGTATATAACTCTATATAACTATTTATATATAACTGCTATATAACTATTTATATATATATATATATATATATTTAACTATGCAATTATCATATATATCTCTATATAAATTTATATATCTATTTATATAACTCTATATAACTTTTATATATTATGTATATTTATATTCTCTATATAACTATGTATATCTATGGGTATTCTATGTATATCTATGTATATCTTGTATATGTCTATATTATGTATTATAACTATTTATATTCTATGTATATAAGGCTATGTATATCTATGTATATAACTCTATATTATGTATATCCATATATATAACTCTATTTATGTATATCTATGTATATAACTCTATATAACTATGTCTCTATATTATGTATATCTATGTATATAACTATGTATATCTATGTATATAACTCTATCGTTTGTTGTTTTGTTAGTTTATGAATATTATTATAAGTATAACTCTTTATAACTATTTATATAAAATGAATATAACTATGTATATAGATGTATATAACTCTATATAACGAAAAAACAGTATATCTATGTATATAAATCCTATATAACTATACTGAGTATATTCTCCATATATTTACTCTATATAACTATCATGTTATATATCTTGTATATTTTATAACTATTTATATATCTATGTATATAACTCTAATAACTATATAAATTTATATAATATGTATATCTATGTATATAACCTATCTAGTAATAACTATGTATATATATGTATATAACTCTATATAACTATGTATATATCTATGTATATAACTATGTATATCTATGTATATAACCAAATATATATGGTATTTTATATAACTATATATAACTATTTATATATCTATGTATATAACTCTATATAACTATTTATATATAACTCTATATAACTATTTGTATATATATAATGTTATATATATATAACTATGTATATATTTATGTATATAACTCTATATAACTATTTATATATCTATTTATATAACCTAATAATATTTATATAATGTATATAACTCTATATATACATATTATGTATATCTATGTATATAACTATGTATATGTTGTATATCCATGTATATAATATCTATATAACTATGTATATATATATATATACCCAGATTTATATATCTATGTATATAACTATGTATATCTATATAACTCTATATGCTATGTATATCCATGTATATAACTCTATAACTATGTATATCTATGTATATAACTCTATATAACTATGCATGTATATAACTCTATATAACTATGTATATCTATGTATATAACTATGTAAAAATATATAACTCTATCTAACTATGTATATATAAGTATATAACTCTATATAACTATTTATATATCTATGTATATAACTATGTATATAGATGTTTATAACTCTATATAACAAAATATATATATGTATATAACTCTATATAACTATGTACATATATATGTATATATCTCTATATAACTATTTATATATCTATGTATATAACTCTATATAACTATGTATATCTCTGTATATAACTCTATATAACTATTCATATACTGATGTGACATATGACTCTTTAACTTTGGATAAATGATAAAACTATGGTTCAAGTACAGCCTGTCATATTCCTAACAATGGTCACATCAAGCTTGGGACTCTATAAAACTTGTTGGATAAGTTAGTTATTTATTTCATTGTGTTTCAGATTATTTTGTGCCAAAATAAATGAATGATAAATAATGTATTGAGTCATTTTGGAGTCACTTTTATTGTAAATAAGAAAATCATATTTAGAAACATTTCTACATGAATGTGGATGAGTAAGTCACAAGCTTGATGTAATCATTGGTTGCTAGGAATATGGGACCAAATACTTAACTTTTGACGACTTGGAAGGACTGTAAAATAAAAAGCGTTGTAAATTCTATTCAACTGATATGAATAAAAATACCCTCAAACAAATTAAAGCTGACAGTTTGCATTTAACCTCCATAGTCATTGTATCATGTCAAATCCAAAGTGCTGAAGCACAGAGCTAAAACTACAACACAGTTTGTCACTGTCACAATACTTTTGGAGCTATAACTCTATATATATATAACTCTATGTATATAACTCTATATATAACTATGTATATAACTCTATATAGTATATAACTCTATGTATATAACTCTATATAGTATATAACTCTATATAACTATGTATATAACTCTATATGTATATAACTATATATATCTATGTATATAACTCTATATAACTAAATATATATACTCTATATAGTATATAACTCTATATAACTATGTATATAACTCTATATAGTATATAACTATATATAACTATTATATAACACTCTATAGTATATAACTCTATATAACTATTTATATAACTCTATATGTATATAACTCTATATAACTATGTATATAACTCTATATAGTATATAACTCTATATAGTATATAACTCTATATAACTATTTATATATCTATGTATATAACTCTATATATATCTCTCTATATAACTATTTATATAACTATGTATATCTATGTATATAACTATTTATATATCTATGTATATAAACTATGTATATAACTCTATATAACTATGTATATATCTATGTATATAACTATGTATATCTATGTATATAACTATTTATATATCTATATATATATGTGTATATCTCTTAATATAACTATATATAACTATTTATATATCTATGTATATAACTCTATATAACTATTTATATATCTATATATAACTCTATATAACTATTTGTATATATAATATATATATATATATATAACTATGTATATATCTATGTATATAACTCTATATAACTATTTATATATCTATTTATATAACTCTATATAACTATTTATATATCTATGTATATAACTCTATATATATATCTCTATATAACTATGTATATCTATGTATATAACTATGTATATCTATGTATATCTATGTATATAACTCTATATAACTATGTATATATATATATATAACTATTTATATATCTATGTATATAACTATGTATATCTATGTATATAACTCTATATAGCTATGTATATCCATGTATATAACTCTATATAACTATGTATATCTATGTATATAACTCTATATAACTATGTATATCCATGTATATAACTCTATATAACTATGTATATCTATGTATATAACTATGTATATCTATGTATATAACTCTATCTAACTATGTATATATAAGTATATAACTCTATATAACTATTTATATATCTATGTATATAACTATGTATATAGATGTTTATAACTCTATATAACAAAATATATATCTATGTATATAACTCTATATAACTATGTATATATATAGTATATATCTCTATATAACTATTTATATATCTATGCATATAACTCTATATAACTATGTATATCTATGTATATAACTCTATATAACTATTCATATACAGTGAGCTCCAACAGTAATGGGACAGTGACATGTTGTTGTGACTCTTTACTCCGGTACTTTGGATTTTAAATGATAAAACGACGACGAGGTTCAAGTACAGCCTGTCATATTCCTAGCGCGCAATGGTCACATCAAGCTTGGGACTCTACAAAACTTGTTGGATGCAGTTAGTTATTTATTTCATTGTGTTTCAGATTATTTTGTGCCAAAAGTAAATGAATGATAAATAATGTATTGAGTCATTTTGGAGTCACTTTTATTGTAAATAAGAAAATAATATTTAGAAACATTTCTACATGAATGTGGATGAGTAGGAGTCACAAGCTTGATGTAATCATTTGGTTGCTAGGAATATGGGACCAAATACTTAACTTTTGACGACTTGGAAGGACTGTAAAATAAAAAGCGTTGTAAATTCTGAACCGTTCAACTGATATGAATAAAAAATACCCTCAAACAAATTAAAGCTGACAGTTTGCACTTTAACCTCCATAGTCATTGTATCATGTCAAATCCAAAGTGCTGAAGCACAGAGCTAAAACTACAACACAGTTTGTCACTGTCACAATACTTTTGGAGCTCACTGTAACTCTCTATATAACTATGTATATAACTCTATAAAGTATATAACTCTATATAACTATGTATATAACTCTATATAGTATATAACTCTATAATAGTATATAACTCTATATAGTATATAACTCTATATAACTATGTATATAACTCTATATAGTATATAACTCTATATATAACTATGTATATAACTCTATATAGTATATAACTCTATATAACTATTATATAACTCTATATAGTATATAACTCTATATATAACTATGTATATAACTCTATATAGTATATAACTCTATATATAACTAGTATATAACACTATATAGTTTATAACTCTATATAATTATGTATATAACTCTATATAGTATATAACTCTATATAACTATGTATATAACTGTATATAGTATATAACTCTATATATAACACTATATATAACTATGTATATATATAACTGTATATAGTATATAACTAGTATATATAACTATGTATATAATTCTACATAGTATATAACTGTATATAATTCTATAGTATATAACTCTGTATAGTATCTAATCTATATAACTGTATATAATTCTATATAGTATATAACTGTATATAATTCTATAGTATATAACTCTATATAATTATAATCTATATAACTATTATATAATTCTATATAGTATATAACTCTATATATAACTAGTATATAACTCTATATAGTATATAATTCTATATAGTATATAACTGTATATAATTATATGTATAACTGTATATATTTATAGTCCCATAATGTATTATAAACTATGTATATAACTTCTTCAGTATATGAGGGATTCAGATATAGCAGCATCTATATAGTATATAAGTGCCTGGCAGCCCATAATATAGTATATGCCTTCTTCAGGGTGAGGGATTCTATATAACTAGCATCACCATGGCAGCCCATAATATAGTATATGCCTTCTTATAGTATAGGGATTCTATATAGTATATCACCATGGCAGCCCATAATATATGACTGTGTATATAACTTCATATAGTATATAACTCTATATATAGCATCACCATAACACTGTATAGTATGTAACTTCTTATAAGGGATTATATAACATCTATATAGTATATAACTCTATATAACTATTCTTCTATATAGGATTAACTCTATAGCAGCATAACCATAACAGTATATAACTGTATATAGTATATAACTCTATATATAACTATGTATATAACTCTAGCAGTATATAACTCATATAGCCCTAATATATAACTCTTCTTCAGGGTATGTAACTCTATATAACTATGTATATAACTCATATAGTATATAACTCTATATAACTATGTATATAACTCTGTATAGTATGTAACTCTATAGGGTATATAACTCTATATAGTATATAACCATATAGCCTATGTATATAACTCTATATAGTATATAACTCTATATAACTATTCATATAACTCATATATAGTATATAACTTATATATAACTGAGGGATATAACTCTATAGCAGTATATAACTCATAATATAGTATATAACTCTATAGGTTTATAACTCTATATAATTATGTATATATCTCTATATAGTATATGCCTTCTTATAACTATGTATATAACTGTATATAGCATAACCTATATAACACTATATATAAGTGCTACATAGTATATAACTGTAGGGATTCTACATAGTATATAACTGTATCATAATTCTACATATATATAACTGTATTAATTCTATATAGTATATAACTCTATATAACACTGTATATAACTCTACATAGTATATAACTGTATATAATTCTACATAGTATATAACTGTATATAATTCTACATAGTATAAGAAGTATATAATTCTACATAGTATATAACTGTATATAATTCTTATGAGGGATAACTGTATACCATTCTACATAATATATAACTGTATATAATTCTATGTATAACTGTATATAATTCTACATAGTATATAACTGTATATAATTCTATGTATAACTGTATATAATGGCTACATAGTATATAACTGTATATAATTCAGGCTGTATATAATTCAGTATATAACTGTATATAATTCTACATAGCATAATTCTATGTATAACTGTATATATTTAAGCCCATAATATAGAAGTGCCTTCTTCAGGCTGAGGGATTCAGACGAAGCAGCATCACCATGGCAGCCCATAATATAGAAGTGCCTTCTTCAGGGTGAGGGATTCAGACAAAGCAGCATCACCATGGCAGCCCATAATATAGAAGATATATTGTTCTGCGGTCCAGATGTCCCGATGTCCCCAGATGTCCCCAGATGTCGTGTCCTGTGTGGCTCAGTCGGTAGAGCATGTCGCTTGCAACGCCAAGCCCAGCCACCCATATGTGGCCCCAGATGTCTTTGGACCCTGCTAAATGGGATATATTATTATATATTATATTATGTCCCCAGATGTCCCCAGATGTCCCCAGATGTCCCCAGATGTCCCGATGTCCCCAGATGTCCCCAGGACACTCAAACACTTACTCACTGCAGACAACGCTAAACTGCATTTACAGGCTCACTTTACAAAACACATCTAAAATAAAGGGTCAAATAATATATGAGGGACTAGTGGATAGCGCCTGTCTGTCTGCCTGCCTGTCTGTCTGCCTGCCTGTCTGCCTGCCTGTCTGTCTGTCTGTCTGTCTGTCTGTCTGTCTGCCTGCCTGCCTGCCTGCCTGTCTGTCTGCCTGCCTGCCTGCCTGTCTGTCTGCCTGCCTGTCTGTCTGTCTGTCTGTCTGCCTGTCTGCCTGTCTGTCTGCCTGTCTGCCTGTCTGCCTGTCTGCCCGTCCGCCCGTCCACCCGTCCGTCCGCCAGCCTGTCTGTCTGTCCGTCCGTCCGCCTGTCTGCCTGTCTGTCTGGGGTCTATGATGTGATGACAGATTGACGGGTGGGCTTGTTATAGTTGAGATGGAATTTTTCATGAATCCCCAGTCTTCCTTTAATTAACATTTCTCTGAATATACGTTGGCCGGACAATGTGTGTGTGTGTGTGTGTGTGTGTGTGTGTGTGTGTGTGTGTGTGTGTGTGTGTGTGTGTGTGTGTGTGTGTGTGTGTGTGTGTGTGTGTGTGTGTGTGTGTGTGTGTGTGTGTGTGTGTGTGTGTGTGTGTGTGTGTGTGTGTGAGTGTGTGCATGAGAGAAGTTATATGTTACCTCTGACATACATATCACAGACTCCGACCGAATGTTCCGTGTGATTTGTGTTCTAAAAATAACTGGGTGAGATACGAGTGCTGTTTAGGTCATTATACAGTAGGTATTGTTCCAAAGAACAGTAATGCATTTCCCACAGGTAATACATGCACACACACACACACACACACACACACACACACACACACACACACACACACACACACACACACACACACACACACACACACGCACACACACGCACATGCACACGCACATGCACACGCACACGCACACACACACACTCTCCCTCTCTCAGGTAGTCTCTCCCTTTCTCCCTCTCTCAGGTAGTCTCTCGCTCTCTCTCCCTCTCTCTTCCTTTCCCTCTCTCATGTAGTCTCTCCCTCCCTCGCTCTCTTCCTCTCTCTTCCTCTCCCTCTCTCAGGTAGTCTCTCTCTCTCTTCCTCTCTCTTCCTTTCCCTCTCTCATGTAGTCTCTCCCTCCCTCGCTCTCTCTATCTCTCTCCCTCTCTCCCTCTCCCTCTCTCAATCTCTCTTCCTCTCCCTCTCTCAGGTAGCCTCTCCCTCTCTCCCTCTCACTCTCCATCTCTCTCCCTCTCTCTCTCTCTCAATCTCTCTCCCTCTCCCTCTCTCAGGTAGCCTCTCCCTCTCTCCCTCTCACTCTCCATCTCTCTCCCTCTCTCCCTCTCTCTCAATCTCTCTTCCCCTCCGTCTCTCAGGTAGTCTCTCTCTCTCTCCCTCTCTCCCTCTCTCTCTCTCTCTCTCTCAATCTCTCTTCCTCTCCATCTCTCAGGTAGTCTCTCTCCCTCGCTCTCTTCCTCTCTCTTCCTCTCCCTCTCTCAGGTAGTCTCTCTCCCTCTCCCTCTCTCAGGTAGTCTCTCCCTCTCTCCCTCTCCCTCTCTCCATCTCTCTCCCTCTCCCTCTCTCAGGTAGTCTCTCCCTCTCTCCCTCTCTCCCTCTCTCCCTCTCTCCCTCTCCCTTTCTCCCTCTCCTTCTCTCCATCTCTCTCCCTCTCCCTCTCTCCATCTCTCTCCCTCTCCCTCTCTCAGGTAGTCTCTCCCTCTCTCCCTCTCTCCCTCTCTCCCTCTCTCCCTCTCCCCCTCTCCCCTCTCCTTCTCTCCATCTCTCTCCCTCTCCCTCTCTCCATCTCTCTCCCTCTCCCTCTCTCCATCTCTCTCCCTCTCTCCCTCTCTCCCTTTCTCCCTCTCCCTCTCTCCATCTCTCTCTCTCCCTCTCTCCATCTCTCCCCCTCTCCCTCTCTCAGGTAGTCTCTCTCTGATAGCCAGGCGAGTGGTAAAGGGCCCTGCCTGACTGTTCCAAATCTGTGTGAGTTCTGTGGCAACATAAACCCTACAGGCGCTGGGCTGAGTTGAGCTGCGATGTTGTGTCTGGGAATAATCAATCCCTCCAACAGTGCAGCACAAAGTGTGTGTGTGTGTGCATGCGTGCGTGCGTGCGTAAGTGTCATTCACTGTGCCCGAATAGAATAACCTGCCCATGTTTCCTCCTTCCTGCTGGAAGCTAAACAGACAGAAGGGGAAGCAATGGTACAAATATACCATGAAAAGGTTTTAAAAAAGAATGTCATGGTTGAGTGACGTGTATAGGTCAGTGGTGCATGTGGGTCTTAACTGTGTAGCCTGTGTCTTAACTGTGGGTCTTAACTGTGTAGCCTGTGTCTTAACTGTGGGTCTTAACTGTGTAGCCTGGGTCTTAACTGTGTAGCCTGTGTCTTAACTGTGGGTCTTAACTGTGTAGCCTGGGTCTTAACTGTGGGTCTTAACTGTGTAGCCTGTGTCTTAACTGTGGGTCTTAACTGTGTAGCCTGTGTCTTAACTGTGGGTCTTAACTGTGTAGCCTGTGTCTTAACTGTGGGTCTTAACTGTGTAGCCTGGGTCTTAACTGTGGGTCTTAACTGTGTAGCCTGGGTCTTAACTGTGGGTCTTAACTGTGTAGCCTGTGTCTTAACTGTGGGTCTTAACTGTGTAGCCTGTGTCTTAACTGTGGGTCTTAACTGTGTAGCCTGGGTCTTAACTGTGGGTCTTAACTGTGTAGCCTGTGTCTTAACTGTGGGTCTTAACTGTGTAGCCTGTGTCTTAACTGTGGGTCTTAACTGTGTAGCCTGTGTCTTAACTGTGGGTCTTAACTGTGTAGCCTGTGGCATAAGGTTGTGTTGTGTTAGTGGTGATGGTGATGGTGGGGGGGTGCTGTGTACATGCACAGAGCTAAAGCAGGGGCTCTTCAATTCTACTACACCCTTTAATCATTTGGAAAGCCTCTGAATAGTTCATTTCAAAAGTATGTTCTTATAATCAATGAATTATGTATTGGTATAAATTGGTTACATTTCCATCCAAATTATACTTTACATACATCATATATTGATTTACAATCTCTAAAATACTTTATCTGAAGGTCTGCTTGTAAACTAATAATATATCATTATTGAGTTTGTAATAAATATATTTTAAATCCTCATTTGTAAAAAGTAGGATGCAACAATATATGTTAGTTCTACAAATATATATACTTATATTCAGTAGGAAATGTACAGGCAAATTTGGCTACAAACAGCCGTTAACAAAGCAGGAGAGACCGCAGTGGTATGCAAGCCACCAAATCACTCATTTCGTTGTATTGCCCAAAACACTACTCTACAGGAGATTGGGCAATAAAAGAATGATGGAAATACATTCAATGACTTGTTAAAAAATACCTGCACAGCAGGAGAGGTGCCTGCGAACATCTGACCAGGCGAGGGTTCAACACATGCGCACTGGTAGGCAGAGTTATAACTAATAAGATCAGTGTTGCAATGAATGAGCAAATTGGTTTTTTTTTTACTGAAAGACGGTTGCTTTTATTTTTTTCTCTGTATTTAAATGAAAATGAACATGTTTATTGCCTTAGAGTTAACAGCGAATGACACTGAATGATGCAGTATAGCTTTCATCAGTCGTTACAGTGGACATACCAACACGTACAATTAAATCTAAAAGGAAACAATCGATGCAAGTTCATGAATCTATCTTCGCTGAGATTTAAATCATTTAAAATCGAACTGATGTAATTTATTCAGTTCAACTGGTTTTGCTCATAAATCATGAAAAAAATTAGGTTGAAGCATTTTCAAAAAGTGTTATATTAACCTGGGGCCTTTCCAGCTATTCTATTCTATTCCATTCTATTCTATTCCGTTCTATTCTATTCTATTCCATTCCATTCCATTCTATTCCATTTTATTCTATTCCGTTCTATTCTATTCTGTTCTATTCTATTCCATTCTATTCCGTTCGATTCATTCTATTCTATTCCAATGTATTCTATTGTATTGTATTCCATTGTATTCTATTCCATTGTATTGTATTCTATTCCATTGTATTGTATTCTATTCTGTTCTATTCTATTCAGACCAATAGAAAGTGTACCCTATTGTAGCC
This sequence comes from Oncorhynchus masou masou, assembly GCF_036934945.1. Lineage (NCBI taxonomy): Eukaryota > Metazoa > Chordata > Actinopteri > Salmoniformes > Salmonidae > Oncorhynchus > Oncorhynchus masou. Next base: position 4,409,293 of record NC_088233.1, read on the forward strand.
TGTATCCTATCAAACCCAGCCTCTGACTGCCATGGAGTGAAAATTTACAGGCCACTGGTTTTGCTTGTAAACTACAATGGCAGCTATTGCCTGTAAACAGCGACACAGGGACTTGATGTAGATCTTGTGTAATTGATATGGAAGAGTGTATGGTGTGGGTCATTACTATGTAAGCCTGTTCCTGCCCCCTGCCCCCCCCCCCCAAAAAAAAAGTCTGGCTATGAGCTATGAGATGTCATAATTATGAGCTAGTAACTCGTTATTATGAGATAGCAAGTCATTATTATGAGATAGCAAGTCATTATTATGAGATAGTAACTCGTTATTATGAGATAGCAAGTCATTATTATGAGATAGCAAGTCATTATTATGAGATAGCAAGTCATTATTATGAGATAGCAAGTCATTATTATGAGATAGCAAGTCATTATTATGAGATAGCAAGTCATTATTATGAGATAGTAAGTCATTATTATGAGATAGCAAGTCATTATTATGAGATAGCAAGTCATTATTATGAGATAGCAAGTCATTATTATGAGATAGCAAGTCATTATTATGAGATAGCAAGTCATTATTATGAGATAGCAAGTCATTATTATGAGATAGCAAGTCATTATTATGAGATAGCAAGTCATTATTATGAGATAGCAAGTCATTATTATGAGATAGTAAGTCATTATTATGAGATAGTAAGTCATTATTATGAGATAGCAAGTCATTATTATGAGATAGCAAGTCGTTATTATGAGATAGCAAGTCATTATTATGAGATAGCAAGTCATTATTATGAGATAGCAAGTCATTATTATGAGATAGTAAGTCATTATTATGAGATAGTAAGTCGTTATTATGAGATAGCAAGTCATTATTATGAGATAGCAAGTCATTATTATGAGATAGCAAGTCATTATTATGAGATAGCAAGTCATTATTATGAGATAGCAAGTCATTATTATGAGATAGCAAGTCATTATTATGAGCTAGTAACTCGTTATTATGAGATAGTAAGTCATTATTATGAGATAGCAAGTCATTATTATGAGATAGCAAGTCATTATTATGAGATAGCAAGTCATTATTATGAGATAGTAAGTCTGGAACATGGAGGTTGATGCCTTTCAAAGGGACAATCTTGGATTGAAATACTGATAAAGTGTGAGTCCCTGCCACTTTGTTTGGTAAACAGGTAAGGAATGGAGAAGGAGAAATTACCATTCTCAAATACATAGACACAACAACTCTTACATACGGACGGATACACGGACTGATCATCCATGAGATCACGATAATAGTTTTAACCATGTTTTGAAGCTATACAGTGTTTGTTTGCAATTGCATGGTCTACAAACAATGGAGTTAAAACAAGCTGATATTGTGGGGTTCCGATGGGGTACAACCATTGATCATGAAGCATTTCTAAGTTATATTCTTCAAGAAACAATGGCTATATATTAATAATTTAAAAGTCAAAGAAATTGATGTGAAAATCCCAGATATCCCAGTCAACCGGATGTCATCAAACAGGCAACAACTCACATCAACAAAACTCTCCAATCCATTAATATGGAACAATATCGACAAACTCTCTCTCTCTCTCTCTCTCTCTCTCTCTCTCTCTCTCAAACACACACACACACACACACACACACACACACACACACACACACACACACACACACACACACACACACACACACACACACACACACACACACACACACACACACACACACACACACACACATAATGACTTACTATCTCATAATAAGGACTTACTATCTCTGAAGAATGACACTATCTCATAATAAGGACTTACTATCTCATAATAATGTCCTACTCTCTCATAACTCCTAGTTAGATGTATTTATTTTGGTGGTGGGAACGAGCTTCCCGTACTCTTCATATTCAATCGAATATAATATTATGTGACACTTCTTAGCAAATCAGAGGGAAAGTGAACAAGTGGTTTTCTGGGCTTATTCTGACCAATCACTGAGCTCAAACGCAAGGCTCTCATAGCTCTCAACATAATTCTCCGCGTCGCTTCCATTGACATCGTTTGCCACTGAGACTGAGCATGAATCTCTGCGCATTATCTTGCTGGACGCAGTGAAAGAAATTCACGTGGCAATATGGGGAGAATCAGTTACAGGGTTATAGGCCTCTTTTGGACCATATGATGTGAATTGTGTGGAATACATACGACTGAAGGACGTACAAAAGTATGGAATCAAATCCAAAAGTACACAGTATACTAATAGTATGCGGGAATAGTAGACAGTAGAATGAATAGTAGTAACTGTTACATATATTACTTTTTGATTCACGTTACATTACATTTTATTAAATTAATTGTGTATAAAGCAGACGAGTTTAATACAACAATTCCAGATAGGAACATATCCAACAAATAACTCTCTAAATAAATATATCGAATTTAAAAGGTTCGCTATACGGAACCACTTTTTAATTGATCAAGTAGGCAAATAGATCATCAATTAAATAAATTAGGTGTCATTTTATACGTTGTTCATAATAAACAGTGTCGTCTTACGTTTTTATGTTTTAGGTTTTTAACGTTTCAATGCCTAAATGTTGGTTAATCACGCCATTGATCAATATCCTTTTTATGGTATTATTCTGGTACTATATTTTAATAGTAGTTGTCGTCGTACTAATTATTAGGAATATATGGTTATTATAATGTAATAACCTGCAATAACCCCCATGAATTAATTAATCCTTTAATGATATCATAATCGCCTGCCGCTTCAAGAAAAACGAATAAAATAAACTTGTTTTAATTTCGGCAGAGGAGGGATTTCATTTCGATAACCTTGTTACCCTACAACAATCATGAACAACACTATTTTCACCTTTGAGCACAAGGAAGACATTTATCAAATGGCAGTTAGAAACTAAGGAAAGGAGAAGAGCATTTTCTTTCACGCAGAAATATGAACCACATGCTTAAACTGACATAAACGGTTTATTGCTATAAGGAGCCATGTCAAGTGTTTACCTAATGAAGTGAGGGCATAACGGCTCTAAATAATAAACGGAAAAGGATCCATTTTACACAAAAGAAGGACAATGTCTTAGGGCTATAGTTTGTGTTGATTTGTCTGTGCTATTTTAGTACGTAGAATTTGAAAATTGAAAAAAATATATCGGCTAAAACCAAAACAGTATCGGCACTTCTCAACAAATTTGGCACAATGATTGCCAGGGCCACAACAAAAAGTCACATCTCACTCACTGGGTACACACTGGTTGAATCAACGATGTTTCTACGTCATTTTAATGAAATTACGTTGAAACAACGTGGAATAGACATTGAATTGAGGTCTGTGTGGGATTTTACATTCATCCATATAGGCACAGGCTACATAATTTAAATATGCATCACAAAATGTTATTGATTATTTACATAGATGTAGGGCTCTCCTAAATATATATACATACATCAACTCAGAACAAAAAGAAACGTCCCTTTTTCAGGACCCTGTCTTTCAAAGACAATTCGTAAAAATCTAAATAACTTCACAGATCTTCATTGTAAAGGGTTTATAACACTGTTTCCCAATGCTTGTTCAATGAACCATGAACTATTTCTTATTTTCAGTGACACCGAGGAACAGTGGATTACCTGCCTTGCTCAGGGGCAGAATAACAGATTTGTACCTAGGGGATTTGATCTTGCAACCTTCCGGTTACTAGTACTAGACTACCTGCAGCCCCAGATGCACGAGTGGAATGGTCGTTAAGACACTAACAGCTTACAGATGGTAGGCAATTAAGGTCACAGTTAGGAAAACTTAGGACACTAAAGAGGCCTTTCTACTGACTCTGAAAAACACCAAAAGAAAGATGCCCAGGGTCCCTGCTCATCGGCGTCAACGTGCCTTAGGCATGCTGCAAGGAGGCATGAGGACTGCAGATGTTGCCAGGGCAATAAATTGCGATGTCCGTAGTGAGACGCCAAAGACAGCACTACAGGGAGACTGGACGCACAGCTGATTGTCCTCACAGTGGCAGAAAACGTGTAACAAAACCTGGATCTGAACATCACACCTACAGGATGGCAACAAAAACTTCCCGAGTTACACCACGGACGTACAATTCCTCCATCAGTGATCAGACTGTCCGCAATAGGCTGAGAGAGGCTTGGCTGAGAGAGGCTTGACTGAGAGTCAGGTTTTGTCTCACCAGGGGTGATGGTTTGCGTTTATCGTCGAAGGAATGAGCTTTACACCGAGGCCTGTACTCTGGAGCGGGATCGATTTGGAGGTGGAGGGTCCATCATGGTCTGGGGCGGTGTGTCACAGCATCATCGGACTGAGCTTGTTGTCATTCCAGGCAATCTCAATGCTGTGCGTTAAAGGGAAGACATCCTCCTCCCTCATGTGGTACCCTTCCTGCAGGCTCATCCTGACATGGCCCTCCAGCATGACAATGCCACCAGCCATACTGCTCATTCTGTGTGTGATTTCTTGCAAGACCGGAATGTCAGTGTTCAATGGCTAGCGAAGAGCCCGAAACTCAATCCCATTGAACACGTCTGGGACCTGTTGGATCGGAAGGTGAGGTCTAGGGCCATTCCTCCCAGAAATGTCTGGGAACTTGCAAGTGCCTTGGTGGAAGAATGGGGTAACATCTCACAATAAAAACTGGCAAATCTGGTGCAGTCCATGAGGAGGAGATGCACTGCAGAACTTAATGCAGCTGGTGGCCACACCAGATACTGACTGTTCCTTTTGATTTTGACCCCCGTTTGTTCAGGGACACATTATTCCATTTCTGTTAGTCACATGTCCGTGGAACTTGTTCAGTTTATGTCTCAGTTGTTGAATCTCATTATCTTCCTACAAATATTTACACATGTTAAGTTTGCTGAAAATGAATGCAGTTGACAGTGAGAGGACAATTCTTTTTTTTGCTGAGTTTATATATATATATATAAAAGGGGGAAAATATAATTGACTCAGAGCAATTATCTCTCATGTGCACAAGATGTGCATTTATCAAAGCAGTCCTATTAACTCATAATCAAATGAATGTCATGTGTTGTGTCTCCTCGTGTTTACAAAGAAAACAAGAAAAAAATGTCCCTCTTGCTTGACCTCCCATTTTCCATCTCCATCTCTGTTGTCTGAATAATAACAGAGCTGGTTTGGCGCTGACTTTCACTAGTGTCGTGTGCAGAGGACTTTAGTGGGACCAGCAGTGGCATCGTCTGTAAAGCAACGGCATTTTGGTTCCTTACCCCGGTAAACCTTCAGGGGCTTTTCTTTGCATTCATTTGTTCAGTCTTCTGCAAGTCTCTGGGAAAAAATCTAATTCGTTTTCTAACCAACCCCAGATGCGGCAGTGTGTGTGAGAGTGTGTGTGCGCGTGTGTGTTCGCCAGTGCTTGAGAGAAAGGGTTATTGCTGCAAGGGGAAAAGGAGAACGAAGAAACAAACGGTTTGGATTTTTTCAATTCCATTTTTCGGGGGGTGATATTTTAGGAATGAACGCAGATACGTGCGTTTCATACTGTGATATGACATCCATGGATTCATATTATAACACGCCTTCGCCACACGGTAGGGATCAACAACCATCGGATCCCTTCAGAATATTCCAACCGAGGGAAACCAAGTACAGCCCAACGTTCCTACCCAAAGGACAACAGGGTTACGAGGAGACGTCTCGGAGTCCTTTCCAACAGGAGTGCCAGTCACTGGATGACGGCACAGAGGAGGGCAACAACTTCAACAAATACCACCTCTTCATGCAACGACCGACCTGCAAAACACCCCCGGAAGGCGAAAAACTCCACCAGGAAAGCGGAGGACACAACGACGCGCTCATCCCCTGCTATGGTGAGTTCCAAACGGTTCTGGAGCGCCGTTCGCCTGGGGAACAATCAACATCCCAAAGGTTCTTGAAACAAACGCGCTCAAAACTGGTGCCTAGACTAAAATCCAAACATCCTATTCATATGTGTACAGGTTCAAACATCCTATTCATATTTGTAACAGGTTCCACTCAAATAAAAAGTTATTTAAAAAAATCTCATTTCGCGAGGCAACGAAAGCAAAATAAACGTTTCGGCGGCGAGGCCATCGTCTGTCAATCAGCACCCAAACAGACAAAAAAACAAAACAATGGATAAGTTACTGAACGAACAACCAGGAACCGTGTGGGCAAGGGGCCATAACAACAGTTACAAATGTGCAGATTTTATGAGGCCAGAGTGTAACTGGAGTTAGTTAGAGCGAACCCAGCATTTTATAAAATCCCTTAAATCCTCCATCTATCAGAAAGACGCATTGCGATCTGTTAGAAACTACGTGCCCATAGATATTTTATGAAACCACGTTGTTGGTTGAGCTCAATACAATCATGACAAATAATGTTGAACGATTTCATTCTGGCATAGCCTTGCCTATCCTGTATGATTTTTTATTTTTGTTGCCTGTGTTGATATTTTGATGACTTGACCTCAACAGCATACAGGCGTAGCCTAATAGTTTATGCTTGAATATCTACACTATACTTTCTTTAACACATCAGCAAACTTCATACACGAGGCTACCAACTTATCCAACTTATAGCACGCTGTCACTTTTGTTCAACACAAGTAAGGGGAGCTAATTAGACTGTGATTATTTTTTAAAGATTTTGAATGAGCTATAAGGGATAGCGTAGAGGATAGCGTAGAGGATAATAAACTGAAAACTATACGGTTCGATGATATATTGCACCACTTCTCACCAAAGGAATAGACTTCAACACACACACACACACACACACACACACACACACACACACACACACGCACGCACGCACGCACACACACACACACACACACACACACACACACACACACACACACACACACACACACACACACACACACACACACAGCTATGTCTTACTATACTTGGGACTTTTTGATTCCCATTCAAAACCCAAAACCTGACCCTAACTCTTACCCTCTTTTGTACTCTAGCCTTAAACCCTAAATCTAACCCTAACTCTTAACCCCTAAACCTAAACCTCACCCTAACTCTTAACCCCTAAACCTAAACCTCACCCTAACTCTTAACCCCTAAACCTAACCCTAACTCTAACTCTTAACCCCTAAACCTAAACCTCACCCTAACTCTTAACCCCTAAACCTAACCCTAACTCTTAGCCCTAAACCTAACCCTAGCTCTTAACCCCTAAACCTAAACCTCACCCTAACTCTTAACCCCTAAACCTAACCCTAACTCTAACTCTTAACCCCTAAACCTAAACCTCACCCTAACTCTTAACCCCTAAACCTAACCCTAACTATTAGCCCTAAACCTAACCCTAACTCTTAACTCTTAACCCTAAACCTAACCCTAACTCTTAACTCCTAAACCTAACCCTAACCCTAACTCTTAACTCTTAACCCCTAAACCTAACCCTAACTCTTAACCCCTAAACCTAACCCTAACTCTTAACCCCTAAACCTAACCCTAACTCTTATCCCTAAACCTAACCCTAACTCTTAACCCTAAACCTAACCCTAACTCTTAACCCTAAACCTAACCCTAACTCTTAACTCTTAACCCTAAACCTAACCCTAACTCTTAACTCCTAAACCTAACCCTAACCCTAACTCTTAACTCTTACCCCTAAACCTAACCCTAACTCTTAACCCCTAAACCTAACCCTAACTCTTAACCCCTAAACCTAACCCTAACTCTTAACCCCTAAACCTAAACCTCACCCTAACTCTTAGCCCTAAACCTAACCCTAACTCTTAGCCCTAAACCTAACCCTAACTCTTAACCCTAAACCTAACCTCCAAACCCTAACCCTAGTTCTAACCCTAAATCTAACCCCTAAGCCTAAAATATCATTATTATAAGTGAAGACTGGTAAAATGTTCTCACTTCTCTGAAATGTAGTTGGTTTACTATTCTTGTGAGGACTTCTGGTACTACCAAGTGTAGTAAAACGTGTATACACACACACACACACACACACACACACACACACACACACACACACACACACACACACACACACACACACACACACACACACACACACACACACACACACACACGCACGCGCGCGCACGCACGCCGTGCTTTGAGGCAAAATGACAGGCATCAAAGTGTAAAGTATAAATGTGAACAATCATACACGCATATGCCTGCATTATGGTTTTGGTTAGACACACATTTCTAAATCACAGCGTGCTTATCTAAAACCATTGTCTTTATAAGATCTAACGATACAATAGGAACACGCGGGCAACCTGGCAGGGTATAGTAAACTGATGTGGATGTCTTTTGGAAAGGATACCTTTTTGCTCCCTTAAAGTGAGCAAAAAGTTCGTTTTCCCAATATCAAAAAACTGATATTGCTCCAGTTCAGTTACATGAATAAGATATTAACGAAACAAACATTTAATAAACCCGGAGAATAGAAATCTTGTTTTATAATGACACAGATTTGAAGTATGATTTTAATAATCTCTCGGCACTTGCGTTTAGGTCCTAAACTATCAGGTCAAAACCCTACAGGCTAATGATTGAAATATACCACAGTCTCAACTCGTTGTGCAAACTCTTTTCGCGCACGGCATTGATTCTTTTTTGTGGGGGCAAAATTAACCAAACCTACATGCTTTGTTTCGTATGCCACATTCTTATTCAATTCACTGACTGTATGGCACGGCTATGGACAGCTGACGACGCGCGGATTGACTTTCACTAAGGCCGCAGGACGCAAAGTAAACCACAAGATACTTAATAACGTGACGCTCTTTCGTGTTACACTGTTGTTCCAAGTTCATAGCAATTTAGAAGATTAGTTGTAGTAATATCATGACGACTCGACGGTGAACGGAGGATTAGGGTATAATGATAATGTGAATTAGCATAACAGCACAGCGTAATGACTATGGCAAGAGACGTGAATCATGTTCGAAACGGCAAAGAGTTGCGAATGCAATATAGGCCTATAATTTCCTGGATTGATGCACTTTCTCATTAATAAAGTAAAAAACACACACATATATATATTTCTATATATATACATATATATATGTATATGTGTGTGTGTTAGATCTTTATATATATATATATATATATATATATATATATATATATATATATATATATATATAGTAAAACTGAAACTAGAATAATCTAGTTTTGTGTTTAAACAGAGCCCAAAGAAAAGGAATAAAGGTATAATTATGCTCTCACATCGTTTACATATTTGTTCCAGAGAATAACGTGCATTTAAACTATTTCAAAGCGACTGTTATAAAGATGTAATGACACAGTTTGTGTTGCTGATCCAATGCGCGACCTTTGCAGTGGTTGTGTCTTTTACAAGGCAGGGGAGATTTTAAAGAGAAAGAACAGCCCGTTCATTAAATCTAGATTAAATCTGACTTTAACAAAGAAAAAGCCTTTAAAACACCAAAAACAGAAACAGAAAACAATGATTATATCCTAATAATAATGTCATTTTATCGCCACATTATTATGATCATTATTATCATTATTATTATTATTAGTGGATCTATTTACACAGGAATTATTTATTTATTGTCTCAAAATGTAACTTAATTTTTTATCTTAATAATATTTAAAAGAAAAAGTCAACTTGAGCTCATTCCTAAAAACAATAACTGCTGCGCGGACTATAGGCCGTTACCAACTGAACTAGTGCATAATAACAATAATAATTTGGTTTAATTTGCATTTAATTTCCAATCAAAATTCAATAGCTTTTAAAAGCGTGAATTCCAAATGACAAGCGTCAACATGACTAAAACCGAGGCTAAGATTGTATTATAGCGAGTTTCTGCCGTAACTGCCAGCACACAGCCATGCTAAAATACACCCCATAAAGCGAAAAGTAAACTGTTTTTCCCGTGACTGCAAACAATGGGAGTCAGGCCTTTTATACCGAGTGAAATCGTTATCTCACTGTGTATAGTGTTGTGTGTTTTATTTCCTCAAGGTGAGAGCCAAGGTTAGAGTACCCCTCCATCGAACGAAAACATCTGGCCAAGTCCAATGACACAGCAAACCGTTTCAACTGCCATCATTAAATGCAATAGGTTTCCCGGAGGAGAGCTCTGTAATGTTATTCTATAAAATGTTACAGCCAGATAGATAGATAGCTTCGGGGAGGATATAGTGTTGGGAGGTTAGCTAAAGCCTCAGGCATCAACTGGCTTGTGTTATCATGTGTGGGGTTTTGGTAGTCTTACTCACCGGGAGGAGATATTGCACAACCTCGTTGTATCGTAACTACATGCGCGTCAACGGTTTATTATTAATGACATGGGAATGGTATGGTGCACTTTTCTAGTGTTGGAGGACAATGAGCATGCCTTTTTTTAGTTCATTATGACACGTCTGCTAACACACACACACACACACACACACACACATACACACACACGCACACGCACACGCACACATGCGCACGCACGCGCACACACACACACGCACACACACACACGCACACACACACACACACAACATGAATTTTTGGCAGTGAAGGTGCAGTGTATCCCCGCTATATTCACACCTATCTTGTAACACAGGCAGACAGCCGTCATGCGTTCCTCACAGTTGCCATTTAATGTACTTTTCTACTGACTTAACAAGTCTTTATTACTGTTCATTGGCTTTGCTCTTTTCACATATTTCGGGAATATTTACATCGATATACTTCCCCTTAGACACTGACCACAACAAATCAACTATATTGCTCGTCTTATACCAGGCATTATCATCATTTAACGAGGTTCGTTCACACCCACAGAGCGTTTGCGCAAAATGGTACTAACGCTTCGAACACAACGACAGGGTGATTACGCAAAATAGTACACAGCATCATCTGGATATGTGTACAACAAAAGTTCCACATTCACCTTCTGCTACCATTTCTGTCAAACCGTCTACGCGTACAGTTTGACGCATACGTTAGATAAATCCAACATCTGCACCATACCGAATGCACTGCAAGTGCCTCATGTAAACACAATGCTGCAAGGCAAACGCAGCGTTTTCATTGGAAATGAATGTAATTCTGGTGTACCAAAAATGCAACTACGCTGTCGGTGTGATCGACGAGTAACACTACCAAAGATATGGCCTTAGGCTTGGTTGTATACACACGCTAAAGGCTAGTGCACTCGGGCAATGCATGGGACAACAGGACCACGGGACGTTATAGGAGCTATAGATGAAACTCTCTATGGTCTGTACCTTTGGGACTGGGAGTCTCAACCTATATAAACTTGTACCTGACCACAGACAACAATGACTGGGAGCAAACCACCGATGGCGTGCTAGCAGAGCAGGAGTCTGCAGGAATGTCGACCAGGCCGTACCCAGCCACACAGCACTACAGGAGAGTTAGCTACCCCCATTAATGCAAGCCAGATGTGTATTGGTGTGTCCCAAATGGCACCCTATTCCCTATACAGTGCACTACTTTTGACCAGTGAATCCTAAGTAGGGTACTGGTCTACTTAGGATAGACCATATAGGGAATAGGGTTCTATAGGGCTCTGGTCTAAAGTAGTGCACTATATAGGGAATAGGGTTCTATAGGGCTCTGGTCTAAAGTAGTGCACTATATAGGGAATAGGGTTCTATAGGGCTCCGGTCTAAAGTAGTGCACTATATAGGGAATAGGGTGCCATAAGGCTCTGGTCTGAAGTAGTGTACTATATAGGGAATAGGGTTCTATAGGGCTCTGGTCTAAAGTAGTGCACTATATAGGGAATAGGGTGCCATAAGGCTCTGGTCTGAAGTAGTGCACTATATAGGGAATAGGGTTCTATAGGGCTCTGGTCTAAAGTAGTGCACTATATAGGGAACAGGGTGCCATTTGGGATGCTGGCTGTAAATGACTTCTACAGTTATTATTTGAGACTCCACAACACGGTCCCTCCAAAGCCACAGAGTCTGTCAGATGGACCGTGAGATGACAGAGTGGGACTGGTGTACGTAACCCCGTTTCACCAATGCCCCCAAGTAAATAAACCAAACGTCAGAAATGGGTTTCGGGTTTTGGAGCGCCGTTTTGAGTGATTAGGGAGAACGGTGTGTGTGAGGATATGTGTGTGTGTGTGTTTGTGTGTCTTGGGGGAGTGAGGGGGTGGGGCGAGGGAGGCGTCACGTCGCCACTGGCAGGAATACGTGAGTTGGGCGAATGTTTAGATTCACATATCGTCTTGCATCATGGGTCTCTGAGGTTGTTTCAGGACTTTGATGTGGGATGATGTTGTAGTTGTCGGCCGTATCTGGAGAAAGGTGAAGAAGATACTCCCGTGTCATGTCCTCTATTGTGTTTCATTAAACGTCTTCTTCGGAAGATGCTTTCCATAACAAGTTAGTTAGCTCGTTGTGAACACTGCATCTGAGATCAACTGAGGGCTAAGTGAAACATCTGGCTAGCAGAGACCTGATCTTCTCATCATGATAACATGACATGACTCTCGCTAAGTGTAGTCTGCCAGTGGGCTGTGGGAGAAGACTACACTAAACACTGTTACTGTGTGATGCTGATGGTACACCTACCACAATGCCTTGTGTTCAGGGACTCAATGTCCTGACCTAGAGACCATTTATATGGTAATAAAACACATTATGAAAAAAATGACTTGAAGTGGAGGTTTAGATGTAAGATTTTGACAAATATTATTTATCTTGTTTTAAATATAATGAGACGGTAGAATTCGCCACAGATGGGTGTTTTCATCGTCAGATTAATGTTTTCTTCATTACATTCTGCACCACTACGACTTGGAGGATACTCCACAGATGTTGTCATAGAGTGGAGATGTGTTTCTCAGCAGTAAAAGAATATAAAATCTCCTGGCTGTGTTGTGATGGCCTCCTGCCAGAGTTGGACACTGTGAATATGTGTTAGAAGAACCAGGAAGTGATATCGCTGGTTATTTATGTGGTGATAGCGAACACATTGGATTGATCGTACTGAGAGACAGAGTAAGTGTCTGCATGGGAATATATTTGTGCCAAAATTATGTCCAATAGAAACAAACTATGGACAGTGTTTATGACAAATGCACATAGTACATAGTCATGGGACACTAGTCACTTTAATAATGGAACACTGGTCACTTTAATAATGGAACACTGGTCACTTTAATAATGGAACACTGGTCACTTTAATAATGGAACACTGGTCACTTTAATAATGGAACACTGGTCACTTTAATCATGGAACACTGGTCACTTTAATAATGGAACACTGGTCACTTTAATAATGGAACACTGGTCACTTTAATAATGGAACACTGGTCCCTTTTAATAATGGAACACTGGTCACTTTAATAATGGAACACTGGTCACTTTAATAATGGAACACTGGTCACTTTAATAATGGAACACTGGTCACTTTAATAATGGAACACTGGTCCCTTTAATATTGGAACACTGGTCACTTTAATAATGGAACACTGGTCACTTTATTAATGGAACACTGGTCACTTTATTAATGATTAATGGAACACTGGTCACTTTAATAATGGAACACTGGTCACTTTAATAATGGAACACTGGTCACTTTAATTATGGAACACTGGTCACTTTAATATTGGAACACTGGTCACTTTATTAATGGAACACTGGTCACTTTAATAATGGAACACTGGTCCCTTTAATGTTGGAACACTGGTCACTTTAATAATGGAACACTAGTCACTTTAATAATGGAACACTGGTCACTTTAATAATGGAACACTGGTCACTTTAATAATGGAATAGGATTGAGGTTAGGGCTTTGTGATGGCCACTCCAATACCTTGACTTTGTTGTCCTTAAGCCATTTTGCCACAACTTTGGAAGTATGCTTGTGGTCATTGTCCATTTGGAAGACCCATTTGCGACAAAGCTTTAACTTCCTGACTGATGTCTTCAGATGTTGCTTCAATATATCGACATAATTATCCTTCCTCAAGATGCCATCTATTTTGTGAAGTGCACCGGTCCCTCCTGCAGCAAACCACCACCACAACATGATGCTGCCACCCCCACAACATGATGCTGCCACCCCCGTGCTTCATGGTTGGGATGGTGTTCTTCGGCTTGCAAGCCTCCCCCTTTTTCCTCCAAACATAACGATGGTCATTATGGCCAAGCAGTTCTATTTTTGTCTCATCAGACCAGAGGACATTTTTCCAAAAATTACAATCTTTGTAGTCTGGCTTTTTTTAATGGTGGTTTTGGAGCAGTGGCTTCTTCCTTGCTGAGAGGCCTTTCAGGTTATGTCGATATAGGACTCGTTTTACTGTGGATATAGTTATTTTTCTACCTGTTTCCTCCAGCATCTTCACAAGGTCCTTTGCTGCTGTTCTGGGATTGATTTGCACTTTTCGCACCAAAGTACGTTAATCTCTAGGAGACAGAAAGCATCTCCTTCCTGAGCAGTATGATGGCTGCGTGGTCCCATGGTGTTTATACTCGCGTACTATTGTTTGTACAGATGAACGTGGTACCTTCAGCCGTTTGGAAATTGCTCCCAAGGATGAACCAGATTTGTGGAGGTCTACAATTTTTTTCTGAGGTCTTGGCTGATTTCTTTTAATTTAATTTGAATTTTCCCATGATGTCAAGCAAAGAGGCACTGCGTTTGAAGGTAGGCCTTGAAATACATCCACAGGTACACCTACCTGTGTCATACACAAAGTAGATGTCCTAACCGACTTGCCAAAACTATAGTTTGTAAACAAGACATTTTGTGGAGTGGTTGAAAAACTAGTTTTAATGATTCCAACCTAAGTGTCTGTAAACTTCCGACTTCAACTGTAAAAAAATATATGAATTTATGAAAATCTAAAAAGGTAAATAGAAATCACTTAAACTATAATTGCAAACAAAATAAATATAGGCCTAAAATATATAATATATTTTTCGGGGCTTGCCTGTGTGCATGTTATTTTGGCATTAATACATGTCACATATCAGTTTGCATTTGGTACCTTTAGCACCAACTCACGAAACCCTTGATTCTCGACCGTGTAAATTTGGGCCATGTCTTTGCAGATGTTAGTCATAACAGCAGCTGTTATCTCCTTCCTTCTTCGTGGTTCTTTGCCATATGCTGTGCCGCGGGCAAAAGCCTCTTGCAACGTCAGGGGTCGGGGTTTGTTTTGACTGTACTTTGGGGTCTCATCCGTAGACTCTCTCTGTACTGTTTCACATGATTCCTTCGTAGGTCGTAAAAGAGGTTTGTGGTGTTTGAGTCTGTTGAGTCCGGAGACATATTTTGCAGAGGACGGATTTTGGTCCATGTCAGACTTTTCATACCCAAACCACGTCCATGCGGCCGAAGTAGTCCCTCTTTTAGGTACGAGCTCCGTGTCTCCGTGCTCGGTGTCACGTTCACTCTCCGCCATGTTTGTTTGTGTTGCATTTTTTATTTCACACGGCACACAAAAGCGACATTCCAAAACGACGAAAAATATTGCCACAAAGAGTGTGATTTGCGACACAACTAAATAAACGATAGAGCATAATATGAAACGATAGACGCTTTTCTATTGTCACACGGTATATATCCAGCCCAACAATGTTATTTCATAGTTTTGATTTTTATTTTATTCCAAAATGTCGAAAATAGTAAAAATAAAGAAAAACCCTGGTGTGTCCAAACTTTTGACTGGTACTATAAGTATTCAGACTCTTTGCTATGAGACTCAAAATGTAGGTCAGGTGCATCCTGTTTCCATTGATCATCCTAAGAAATGTTTCCACAACTTGATTGTAGTCCACCTGTGGTAAATTCAATTGATTGGACATGATTTGGAAAGTCACACACTTGTCTATATAAGGTCCCACAGTTGACAGCGCATGTCAGAGCAAAAAAACAAGCAATGAGGTCAAAGGAATTGTTCGTAAAGCTCCGATACAGGATTTTGTCGAGGTACAGATCTGGGGAGGTCCCCAAGAACGCAGTGGCCTCCATCCTATTCTTATCCATTCTTATTGGAAGAAGTTTGGAACCACCAAGACTCTTCCTAAAGCTGGCTGGCTGCCCAGCCAAACCGAGCAATCGGGGGAGAAGGGCCTTGGTTAGGGAGGAGACCAAGAACCCGATGGTCACTCTGATAGAGCTTAAGAGTTCCTCTGTGGAGATGAGAGAACCTTCCAGAAGGACAACCATCTTTGCAGCACTTCGCCAATCAGGCCTTTATGGTAGAGTGGCCAGACAAAATCCACTCCTCAGTAAATGACACATGACAGACCACTTGGAGTTTGCCAAAAGCCACCTAAAGGACTCAGACCATGAGAAACAAGATTCTCTGTGGGGATGATTTTTAGTGGCAGGGACTGGGAGACCAGTCAGAATCGAGGGAAAGATGAACGGAGCAAAGAACAGACAGATCAAATCAAATCAAATTTATTTATATAGCCCTTCGTACATCAGCTGATATCTCAAAGTGCTGTACAGAAACCCAGCCTAAAACCCCAAACAGCAAGCAATGCAAGTGTAGAAGCACGGTGGCTAGGAAAAACTCCCTAGAAAGGCCAGAACCTAAGAAGCACGGTGGCTAGGAAAAACTCCCTAGAAAGGCCAAAACCTAGGAAGAAACCTAGAGAGGAACCAGGCTATGAGGGGTGGACAGTCCTCTTCTGGCTGTGCCGGGTGGAGATTATAACAGAACATGGCCAAGATGTTCAAATGTTCATAAGTGACCAGCATGGTCCAATAATAATAAGGCAGAACAGTTGAAACTGGAGCAGCAGCACGGCCAGGTGGACTGGGGACAGCAAGGAGTCATCATGTCATGTAGTCCTGAGGCATGGTCCTAGGGCTCAGGTCCTCCGAGAGAGAGAAAGAAAGAGAGAATTAGAGAGAGCACACTTAAATTCACACAGGACACCGAATAGATCCTTGATGAAAACCTGCTCCAGAGCGATCAGGACCTCAGACTGGGGCAATGGTTCACCTTCCAACAGGACAATGACCCTAAGCACACAGCCAAGACAACGCCGGAGTGGCTTTGGGACAAGTCTCTGAATGTCCTTGAGTTGCCCAACCAGACCCCGGACTAGAACCCGATCAAACATCTCTTGAGAGATCTGAAAATAGCTGTGCAGCGACACTCCCCACCCAACCTGACAGAGCTTGAGAGGATCGACAGAGAAGAATGGGAGAAACTCCCCAAATACAGGTGTGCCAAGCTTGTAGCGTCATACCCAAGAAGACTCAAGGCTGCAACCGCTGCCAGAGGTGCTTCAACAAAGTACTGAGTACAGGGTCTGAATACTTATGTACATTTTTTTTCCCGTTTTTAAATTTTTTAAACATTTGCAAAATCTTCTAAAAAACGGATTTTATTTTGTCATTATGGGGTTGTGTGTAGATTGCTAAGGGATAAAAACAATTGAATCCATTTTAGAATGAGGCTGTAACGTAACAAAATGTTTCAAATGCTCTGTAGGAAAGTCTGTACTTAGTGATCATGTAATCATATTGTCATGATTTATTGCACTATTTT